>NC_041383.1:523137945-523200362 GCF_002162155.2 Triticum dicoccoides
CGCGGGCCGGGAGGGCCGCGGCGCGGGGAACGGCGGCGCGGGACAGGTGGCGGCTCCGGATTCGTCGGGCGGTGGCGGCGGACGCGTCCGGCGGCTGGACGGACATGTCCGGCATCGCGAGATGGAGGGGGCTAGGGTTTCGGGAGGATTAGACCGCGAATTTCGGGGGAGAGGGCATATTTATAGGTAGATGGAGCTAGGAGAGTCCAAATGAGGAGCGGTTTTCGCCCACACGATCGTGCTCGAACGACCAAGAGCATGGAGGGGAGTTAGATGGGTTTTGGGCCACTTTGGAAGGGTTGTTGGGCTGCAAAGCGAGAGGGGCTTTTACGGTTACCCGGTTAACCGTTGGAGTACCAAACGACCTCCAAATGGCACGAAACTTGACAGGCGGTCTACCGGTGCTATACCAAGGCCACTTGTCAAGCCTCGGGCCATTCCGAAAAAGTTTAACACCCACTCACAATAGGAGACAAAAGGGGAACGCCGGAGGGCATAGGAGCGTCGGATTGCAAAACGGACAACGGGGAAAAGGCTCGGATGCATGAGACGAACACGTATGCAAAATGAAATGCACATGATGACATGATAAAATGCAACACGCAAGCAAATGACCTGGCAACGACGGCGAATAACTGGCAGACACCTGGCGCATCGGATCCGGGGCATTACAGCATTGACCCACTTTTGGTTATCTATGAGGTAGGACTGCTCCAAAGGAGCATAGTCCCCCTTCTTTTTAGCCCATGCAGCATCATCATCAGTGGTCTCGCTTACTGGCTCTGTGGGTCTGATCGGCTGTGGTTTCTCCACAACCCAGTCAATATCAGCACAAACAAATGCCAGTTCAACTTTCTTCCTCCACTCAGTGTGGTTGTCACCTCTGAGTGTCGGAACTTCTTTTAGGCAACTCATCAAGTGAAAGCCTCCTGAAATCACAATTTAAGTGACATCAATAAAACAATCATATGCAATAATCTTGGTCAAATTAAACATACAATTGTCTATGCAATTAAATCTATATTACCGTTGGGCAAAATATTAGAAATAAATGCACCTTTAAATTTCAATAATAAAACATGATCATGTTATTAATAATGTTGGTCATAAAAAATAACATAATCATATCATTTCAATAATCACTTTAACATGCTCTTAAAAACTTAATACTCTGTAAACTTTTAGTTTCTTTGTAAAAGAGCACTAATAATTATTTACGCAGCGAAAAAAGCGTGAATAAAAATTCACGAACTTTTTACTTTTTACAGAAACTTTTATTTGACTAAATAAAAATTCATGAACTTTTCTGTTTCTGAAAATTTTCAATTTTCATTTTCAGAAACTTTTCTTTCACCGAATAAAAAATCATAAACTTTTTAGAAACATTTCTTTGACCTTTTCTTTTTCTGTACTTTTGAATAAAACTGTAAAAAAATGACAGAGAATAAATCTGCAGCACAACCGGCCACGGCCCAGCCCGCGGCTGTCGGCCTCGGCCCCAGCGCACGGCTCAGCCGCCCAGGCGGCCACGGTCCAGCGCGGCCCAAGCCAGCCTCGCCTCTGCATTCGATCCGAGAAGCCCGCTGTGGCTTAGGGTTTCGATCACGGTCGTCCACCGCGATCCAACGGCCATGCGCGTAGATCGGGGAAACAAAACTGGCACCGAGGGAAACCCTCGGTCACTTTCCTCCCCCCGCGCCGCTCGCGACCTCGCGCTCCTCGCTCTCTCTGTCCCGCACGGGATCAAGCTGCAGCGGCACGGCCGCGCCACCGGCCGCCGGCGACGAGGTGGAGCACCACCGTGCCGTGCGCGCCTCTGCTCCCTTCTCCCCCGGGGCGCCTCTGCTTCCTTCCCCCGGGGCGCCTCTCTCTTTTCTCTCTGACCCACGCGTGCCAGTGGCAGAGAGGGACGCGGGGATGCTTCGGCCGCCGGCGACGGCGGCGAGCCGCCCCAGCGCGAGCCCCCTTTCCCTTTCCAGTTCTCTGTTCATCCCCCACAGCAATAGAAAGAGAGAGATCCGGTGACTTTCCGATGCGGCGCCCCCGCAGACCCCTTTGTCGGCGAGTGCAAGCACCTCGAAGGTGAACGCGCCGCCGTCAAACGGCTCGGTGGTGGTGCCCTTTGCCCCGTGGGGTGGTTCTTCTTCCCGGATCCTCGGCGTGCCGATGCGATTCGGGATCGAGAGGAACGGCGCGACTATGTGCAGCAGCGCAACTTTGTTCTTTTGGGGGTGTTCTTTACCCTGCCCTGCTAGGGTTCTTTGGGAAGAGACTTTTTTCTTTCTCTGTTTTCTTTTTACCGAAAATCTTCTAGCCCGATCTGGCTCTGATACCATTGATAGATCCTTAGATCGGAGTGGGCTAGGAGATCCGGTAACCTACCTTCTCCTGGTGCGGATGAACTCGATCCAGCGCCGGCCATGATGGTGTGGTGACGGCGGCGACGTGGACTGAGATGGCGGCGGTGGTCTGCTTCCTGTGAGCACCGCGCTTACCCTAGATTGGTAGGGATTGTAGGTGGGGATTGTGACAGCGATTAACCTCGTAAGTCATGCCTCGGCCCCCACCTCTGTTTATATAGCGCGGGTCACAGGGGCCCACCAACCATGGTTTGGTTGGGCGCCCCCGATCAGGGCGCCAGTCAGGGGCCCGTTCGACTCGTTGGGTTCGAACGGGAGAGAGATCAACCTAACACTCTCATGTTCATTCTTATTGTTGTTTTACTCTTTTGTTTATCAATTCCCCTTTTCTTCCGGTTCGTTCCTTATATGAGGTGTTTGGTTCATCAGAGCTAAAGGTAAAAGTAAACGTAGTGAATGACGCCGTTACTGAGCTTAGAGAAATGACGCCCGTAATTGTTAACGTAACCGAAGGAAACACAAACTTGTTTGGTCGCAGACTGTGACGTCAATTAGTTACTCCTTAAGAAAACGAATCTCCTTGGCTCAAATGGGCTGCACCTATGGCACTGGCTCAGATGGGCTGTTTATGAGGTTCAAATTCATATAGAAAGATAAACGAAATCAATACTTGCAGTAATAAAACCCAGAAGGCCTAGGAAACTACAGAGAAAGAAAAATCAGATAGATAGATAGATGGCGAAAGCTGAAAACGTAGACACGGGCTGCGAACCCAGACCTGTTAGGCTGTTCGGTACTGTAGGAGCTGTGGGCGCTGATCATGCGAGGACGCATGGGCGGACATGAGTGGCGAAAAATTGCACTGTTTAGCTACTGTTACTTCCTCTGTCCCCATAATATAAAAATGTTTATTAAACAAACAAAGCTTGAAAAACGTTGTTACATTATGGATTAATTGAAAATCAGCTACTGTAGATCCGACGTTAAATAGACGCTCCTTGTCTTGATCACAGATGTTGATTAGAATGGCGATCTTGCGAGGCTCTGTCGGTTGGCCTCGCTCCAAATTTCAAGTCATTTGGACATCTGAGCAGCTCTAAGCAAAAAAGACAAATCGGGTCAAAACAGTAAACATTTTTACAGACCCTCAATTTGTCTTTTTTGCTGAGAGCTTCTCAAACGTCCAAATAATTTGAAAATTGAAACGAACCGCACGCATCCAAATCTCTACCGCATATTTTTTTTGAAAATTGGAATTTTTTTAAAAAATTCAGTATTTGTTTTGATTTTTTTCGGCAGCGCGAGTGCAGAGATCGATTTTCGCAAATTGAGCCCATCGTACACACAAAGTTGTCAGTTGCGATTTTCGCAAATTGAGCCCATCGTACACACAAAGTTGTCAGTTGCTTCTTAATCCCTCCTCGGCAGATAAAATGGCCTGGGCCTTAATGCACGGAGAACTGTTGGAGCCATCATCAGGGATGGGCCCGTCTAAGACAAAGAATGAGTAAATTGTCCAAAGAAGAAGAAGAATGGCGTAAAAGAAAAATCTACAGTAGCACACGGAAGAGTACTCCACACAGAACCTTTTTACTTTGCCAAGAAGGGGAAAACTGGGCAAAATTCAGGGCGGCATGCCATGCCATGCCAGTCACCTCTCCTCACTGTACAACATGCCTGCGCGTGGTTCCATGTTTGGGGCGACACGTCGGGCCTCGGAAGAGGAACCAGGTGGCATCTTTACCTTCTTTGCCTTGGAGAGGAAGACATCAGGGGGGCCGCTTGGACGCTTTGGTGATGCAACGGCAGCGCAGTGCAAGAAACGAAGCCAGGAAGCGTGGGTCCCGCCCGAGCCTCCCCTCACTGCTGGGGCTGGCTGTGCATGCCGAGTCCAGTACAAGGCTGGTCCCGTCCCGGGGTGGTCTACTGCCCGTGCATATCCGTCTCCATGCCTAGAAAATCATTTTGGGAAGCTGGCCTCATCTAAGGCCAACTCCACCGCGCGATTCCAAACGGACGTCCGTTTTGTCCGGATTCTGTCTGTTTGGATAGGGTTTGGGGCCGTGTTCGGGCGTGTCCTGGGATGCGGTGGCCGTGCGCGCAGCGCGCGGCCGCATCCATTTGCCCCATCCTGTCCGCGTCCACTTAAAAAACTAATTCAGCCAGCGTTCCCGGTTCATCACGCCGGCCTACACGTTCATCGCCGGCATCAGCCAGCAGCCGGCAACACAGCCAGCCTCCAAAATGAATAGTTCTCCTCGCCGGCAACACAGCCAGCGGCCGGCAACACAGCCAGCCTCCAAAATGAATGTTTTCTCGTCGGCACACTGCCAGCGGCTCCGACGGGCGGGCGGCACCCATGCCAGCCTCAAAAAGAATGGCCACGCCGATCGGATGACCTAGTTCAGGCCTTCGGCGTCGAGCATCTCCTTCTGCCTGGCCTCGAACCAGGCCCTCGTCTTGTCGCTCATCTTCGACAAGTCCACGCTCATGATCGCAAGGGCCACCTCCTTCGCTTTGGTGGCGGCATTGGTGGCCTCGATGTCGAGCTGCCTCTGCCTGGCCTTGACGTTGTCGGCCTCGATGTCCGGCTGCCTTTGCCGGGCCGCCTCCTCCATGTCGAGCTGCCTTTGCCGGGCCGCCTCCTCCATGTCGAGCTTCCTCCTTTTGGCCGCCTCCTCCATCTCAAGCTTCTGTCTTTGAAGGTCTAGGTATTGCTTCATTTGCTCGTCCTTGCTTTGCCGCTTTTTCTCGTCCCTCACATCCTTTTGGGACATCATGCCATGCAAAGTCTCATGCAAGGCCATGGATGAGGCGTCACGTATGTCGTCCACCTTGGAGTTGGTCTTGCCCCTCGGCCTCTTCAACGCCTCGCCATCCCCACCTCCGGCGAACTTGGCCGTCTTCTTGCCTCTCTTTCTTTGTAGTTCACGGTATTGGTCCTTGAACTTAGGGCACATGTTGATGAGCGTCCAACAATGCATAAGAGTAAATGGCTTGTCATTGTGCCGGGCCTTGAATGCCTCCAAAGATTGGAATGCCTACACCACATGATCAACAATAAATGAACATGCAAACATATACACGGCCGAAGCTTAATGGCCGTAGCAAGGAAAGAGCTAGAAAGAGGAGACCATACCATGTTCCCAACGCCGAGACCGCTCACGGGACGTGCTTCAACGCTCTCAAATGCGGCGCAATACTTGTTGCACTCTTGTTGGATGAACAACCATCTTTTTTGAATCGAGCCGATGCCACGGTTGCTTATAATTTGGAAGGGCTCAAACATCTTCCTTTCATGGAATGTTTTGTGGACTCTCGTCCAAAAAACAATGCCATTTTGTTGCGCGCGGTCCTCGGATCTTGGCTAATCTCCATCCAAGCTTGGCAAATCAACTTGTCCTCTTCTTGTGTATATGAACCCGTGCGAATGCTTTTCCTCTTCTTTTGTGCCTCGGCTCTTTGGGTGAGCTCGTCGATGAATAATGGCGCACCGCTAATATCAACGTCATTGCTTTCTTCTTCATCATCATCACCTTCGACATAGATGTCATCGTCTTCATGCCATGAGTCACCGTGGTCGTAGTCAGCATGTTCGTCGGCCTCTTCACCGGGGACGTACTGGGCACGACCATCCTGACTTTGGGTCTCATCGAGGTCGTAGGCACGGCCATGGCCACCGTCGAAGATCACGTCCTCCATGTACCGGTTGTAGAAGGGGTCGTCGACCGCTGGCGTTCGGATTGGCATTCCGTCAAACAAGACACGGGGGGCCGGCATGGTGCCCGTGAACGGTGCCCGTGCCTGCTTTCTTAGCATCTCGACGGACGGCCGCCCGCCGCTGCTGAACCCGGGCGTGACGTTGAGGTCGATGACGGCCGCGGGGCGCGGTGTGGACGGCGCGAACAAGCCCACCTCCGGCGACCCCGAGAAACGGGTCTGTCCGTCGTGCCTTGGCAGAGGGAAGCCGGACGACATGGGCATGGTGCGCGACGTAGGCGACTGGCAGTGCGTAGGCCGCGCAACCGACGAGCTGGTGCTCGCCGGGGCGACGGCCGCTGCAGGGAACCCGACAGGACGGCCCATGCCAAGCATGAGGATGGCGTGAGCTTTGTTGACGAGGTCCTCCTTCTCGTCGGCAGCGGCCTTGCGCCGCGCGGCCTCCAGCTCCTCGCGCATGGCGGCTTTCTTGGCCGCGGCGGCATTGAGCTTGACGACCGCTCTCCGTTCCCTCCTCTTCGCCGATTCCACGTCCAACTTGGCGATCTCCTCCGGCGTGCACTCCGACCGCGGTTTCCTTGGCGCCTTCTTCTTCACCTTTGCGGGCAGGTCGACGGCCAGGCCGCCGGGACTCGGCGGGGCGTCGGCCATGGACGGAGGAGAGAGGGGGCGGCGGGAGGGAGGCGGGAGGGTTTGGGGCAAATGGCGCCAAATAGGCGTGGGGGGTTTTGATTTCTCCCACCGACAGGCGGGCCAGGGGAGGACAAGCGCGCGCGTCCCGCCCGTCCGCGCGCTGTCCGTTTCACCCCAAAACCAGCGCAAGTTTGGGCCGGAGATGGGTCGAAAGCGGACACAAAGTCCGTTTGCGCCCGCGCGCTGGACCGTCTCTTTTGTCCCTTTTACCTCAAACGGACGGGGGCGGACAGGATAGGGTCGCGCGGTGGAGTTGGCTTAAAAAGGAGATTGTGTACAGTTTGACCGACACAAGATCAAACAACAAAGGAGGATTCACGTACCACATACATGAACAAAACCTTGCTCTCTGTCTCGCCCGCTCGAACTCCTTTGGTCTAGGCAGCCCCCCCGCGCTGGAGATCTCCGCCCTGTCCCCGGCCCGAGCGCCAAATGATGTCGAAAGATTCCCAAGGAACACGCCGTGGATTAGAGTGTGTCTAGAAAAGTCAAGGCCGTGCTTTGTAGCCCTTGGAAAATCTCTACCCCGCAACCAAACACAGCCTTAATCTTCCTTTTTCGAACAAGAAAACCCAACTACTTAATCAGGAAACAGTAGCTTCAAAAAAAAAATCACGAAACGGTTCTGGTCGGAAACCGAGCACTCCGACGCTCGCGGGCGCGTTTTTTTTCTTTTGAATTAAACGCTCGCGGGCGCGTTAGAGTCTTGAAGTAGCTAGACGCCTAGACTTGTCTTTCCCATAGGCCGGTCGCTGGGTCAAAAACCAGTCAAATCCAGGAACAAAGGACGGGCTGGGCGGCTGGCTACGGGATCGCGTCTGAACTGGCTCGAGTAATCATCTCTCCTTCTTGACGAACTGTAATCATCTCTCTCGCCGCACGTATACAGTATTATTCATCAGGGCGGAGGTCTGTTGTTCTGTCTCTATCGTTCATTCATCGGTTCTATTAAAGTTAATATAAAGTTGAATCATCTAGTTTGAAACGGAGGGAGTAGCAACTTGCACGCAAGCCATGCCCAGACTTGACCACAGTCGCGTCAGGCCAAGTTGACTGGACTTTATCCACGCAGCCGCCCTGGGTGTAGCTGTGGCCGCCCGTGGCTGTGCAGATGGGGCAGTGGATTTGCCACGATTTCTTCTCGTGCTGTCTTGTCCGGCAGTACCAGCGAGCTAATGCCTGCTGCGAATCATTTGGGTGCGTTTGGATCCCAGCGAAAATCAGTTACAGCCTTGCCAGGCGAGGGAACGCGTTTGGTATAGCCATAAAGTATCGCTTTTGACGGCAAGAAAATCCTCGCCGGCTTCGGAGAGCAAAGTCAGCAAAGCTAACCTGTGGTAGCTGGGCTAGCTAGGCTATGGCCCGTCGGGGCAAGGAAGCCAAACGCACCTGGTTTCCATAGACACAGCAGAAGGGACAGTGGAGGCGTATACGTACGCAGTGAACAAAATATTCAGTTTTACGATCAGAGGAGAAGGAAGTCTTGGTGACATAAAACAGTTTTCAGTTTTTTTAGGGAGTAAACAAAACAGTTTTTAAAACAGAATGTGCGGTTTCATTGGCAAAAGAAAACCCCGAACTGTGCGCAAATGGAGCGCATCATACACACGAAGTCACCTGCTTAATTCTCGCCTGCCAGATAAGGATGTGCTCGGCCTTAATGCACAGAGTGACGGGCAATTTTTTTTTTGAAGGACCAGCGAAGGCTGGTGTTTCATTGATATTGAGCAGGGAGCAGATGACAAAATTGTTGGATTAAACACAAAGGATGGTTTTTCTCAAAAAAAAAAACAAGCAAAGGATGGCGTAAAGGAAAAATCCAACACACATAACCTTTTTTTTCCTTGGACACAAAGGGATCGGCAAGACTAGAGGGGCGACTCGCTAGTCACCTCACCTCTGCCCGCTCCATCTCTCATTGTACATGTTTACGCGTGGTTCCATGTTTGGGGCAACACGTTGCGCCCAAGTGTGTTCTTTCCTTGTTTGCCTTAGAGAGTGTTACGGAGGAGGAAGAGAATGGACACAACACACATCGATTATGCTCGAGGCTGCGAGGTTATACAAGGTGCTGGCCGCAGCCGAGCGAGATTGTGGGTTAGCCACTAACAGGACGACGCGCAGCACTACTCAAGCAAAACTGCTGCACGATCAAAGCTCTACGTATGGCATACTATACAGGAGCACATACGGTATGACTACCTAGTCTAACACCCCCCCTGCAGTCGTGACGTCGGCGGCAGCGACGCAAAGACTGGACCGGAAGTCACAGAAGACCTCTGTCGGCAACCCCTTTGTCATGATATCCGCAAGTTGCTGCCGCGTGGGAATGTGAAGAACGCGGAACTCGCCGAGCGCCACCCGCTCGCGAACGAAGAGGATATCCAGCTCCACGTGCTTCGTCCGGCGATGATGGACTGGGTTGGCCGACAGGTAGACGGCGGAGACATTGTCGCAGTACACCAGCGTGGCCTTGTCGATGGGGTTGAACAGCTCGCCAAGTAGTTGCCGAAGCCATATGCACTCTGCGATGACGTTTGCGACGCCGCGGTACTCCGCCTCGTCGCTGGAGCGTGAGACGGTGGCCTGCCACTTCGACGACCAAGAGACGAGGGCGTCACCGAGGTAGATGCAGAAGCCGGAGGTGGATCGCCGGGTGTCGGGGCAGCCCGCCCAATCGGCGTCCGTGAACGCCCGCAGGTCGAGTACACGCGAGGCGCGGAGATGAAGACCGAGCGCCGGCGTGTCGCGCACGTACCGAAGCACACGCTTGATCAACCCGAGGTGGCACTCACGGGGATCATGCATGTGAAGGCAGATCTGTTGCACAGCGTAGGCGATCTCCGGGCGCGTGATCGTCAGGTACTGAAGAGCGCCAGCGATGCTGCGGTAGGCGGACGGATCATCGACACGAGGCTCGTCCGCGGTCGGCAGCTTGCCCTTGGTGTCGATTGGAGTGGGAGACGGGCGACAGGAGTCCATGCCGGCGCGGTCCAGAATATCAGCGGCGTACTGCTGCTGGCAGAGGAAGAACCCCGCCGACGTGCACGTGACACGGATGCCAAGGAAGAAGTGGAGAGGACCAAGGTCCTTCATGGCGAACTCCGCTGTGAGCTGAGCGACGACGTGCTGGAGCGCCGCAGGCGAGGACGCCGTGAGGACGATGTCATCGACATAGAGAAGTAGTAGGGCGGTGTCGGGTCCGCGGCGACGAGTGAAGAGCGACGAGTCAGAGCGTGTCGCGGTGAAGCCGATGGACTGAAGGAAGCCAGCAAAGCGGAGAAACCACGCTCGCGGCGCCTGCTTCAAGCCATAAAGAGACTTGGAGAGGCGACACACGTGGTGAGGCTTGGCGGCGTCGATGAAGCCCGCCGGCTAGAGACAGTACACTTCTTCGTCCAGCGTGCCGTGCAAAAAGGCGTTGGACACATCAAGTTGATGGGCCGGCCAGTTGCGCGACGCGGCGAGAGTCAACACCGTGCGAATGGTTGCCAGCTTGACGACCGGCGAGAAGGTCTGGCCGTAATCGACGCGGCTCGCTGCCGGAACCCGCGGACAACCCATCAGGCCTTGTAGCGCTCGAGAGACCCGTCTGCCTTGTACTTGTGCTTGAAAACCCACTTGCCGGTGATCAGGTTGGCGCCGGGAGGCCGAGGCACCAGCTCCCAGGTGCGGTTGCGCACGAGAGCATCGAACTCGTCGCGCATGGCTGCAAGCCAGTGCGGGTCGCGAACGGCGACGCGAACGGACGAGGGCACCGGCGAGACGATCGCCGGTGAAGTAGTGGCGACGAGGCCGTCGTGGTAGCGTGGGTTGGAGCGGAGCTTGCCGGTCTGCGCGCGTGTCACCATACGACGCAGAGCCGGCGGCGCCACTGGAGCTGATGGCAGCGAGGAAGAGCCGCACGGCGCCGGCTGTGCACAGGATAAAGACGAAGGGCCGGGGTCGGGGAGGTGCGCACCACGGGCGTCGATCGGCAGATCGGCGGTTGCATGCTGTTGCATGCGGGGCGCGCTGGGCAAAGACAGGACGTCGCGGGATGAAGATCCGAAGGTGGAGCTTGAACGCGATGCCCGCGCGCGCAGGTCGGAGACAGCCGCGTCGCCCGCGGCTGCGTGGGTGGAGACGCACGGCTCGCGCGCTCGAGGAGACTCCTCGATCGCAGGTACCTGCAACACGGGCGGTGCAAAGGCAGGTGGCGACGGCGCGGCAGTGTGATGGGGTGGTGATGTGCCGAAGGGAAATACCGTCTCGTCGAAGTAGACGTGGTGAGAGGTAATAACACGACGCGACGAGGGATCGAAGCAACGGTACCCGCGGTGGTCGAAGGGATAACCCAGGAACACACAGGGCAGGGACCGATGATCGAGCTTGTGTTTAGCGGTGGAGGCAAGGTTTGGGTATCACAGGCACCCGAAGACGCGAAGGAGAGAGTAGTCGGGAGGAGCACCGAGGAGGAGTTCGTGGGGGAGGGGGGGTGCATGGTGTCGTGGCACGGCACGGCCGGCGGTTGAGCAAGTAAGTGGCTGTGTTAAGGGCTTCGGCCCAAAACCGAGCGGACATGGATTCGTGGAACTGAAGAGCACGAACACAGTCGTTGAGCATACGCAAGGTGCGCTCGGCTTTCCCGTTTTGCTGGCTAGTGTATGGGCAAGAGAGGCGAAGGTGTGTGCCGTGGTGAGCGAGGAAGGAGCGAACGGCAGCGCTGTCGAACTCACGTCCATTATCTGTCTGTAGCGAGAGAATAGGGAGCTGAAACTGGGTTTTGACATAGGCGTAGAAGTCTAGCAAGACCGGGAGCACATTAGATTTGCGTTTAAGCGGGAAGGTCCAGACGTAATGAGTGTAGTCGTCGAGCACAACCAAGTAGAATTCATAACCTGAGATGCTTACAACGGGAGATGTCCATACATCAAGATGCAAAACATGAAAGGGAAACATGCTAGTGCTAGTAGAGTGGCTAAAAGGTAGACGGGCATGCTTGCCCATGCGACAGGCGTGACACGAGTGTGATGCAGACTTGCTGAAGCCAACAGCGAGGTGATCAGCAGTGGAGCGCAGCGAGGCGTGCCCGAGACGCTGGTGCCATAAACTGGAATCAGCAAGGCCGGCGAAGACATGGCCTGGAGGAAGCGAGGGGCTCCATACGGGGTAGAGATCACCGTCCGAATCACAACGGAGGATCACCACCTTGGTTCGAAGATCCTTGACAGAGAAACCAAACTTGTCAAACTCGACAGAGACTGGATTATCACGACAAATTTGACGAACAGAGAGCAGGTTTGTAATAAGAGAGGGAGAGACCAGAACATTGCGCAGCTGGACGGGCGAGGTTCCCTCAATGAGAGCACCGTCACCGACATGGGTGATGGGAAGATGAGCACCGCTGCCCATGATGATCTGAGATGGGGAGTGGAAGGGACGAAGGGACTGGAGATTACCAGGGTTCGAAGACATGTGCGCGGAGGCGCCGGAGTCGAGGTACCACTCGCCAGAGGTGCCCGACGAGGAAGGATCGGCCGTAGCGCTGTGGAGAGCCGCCTGCAGGGACTGCATGTCCCATGCCGCCGGTGGTGCGGTCGACGAGCTAGCGCCGGGCAACCCGTAGGAGGGAGGCGGGCCGTAGCCTGGAGGAGGGCCGCCAGGTGCACCATAGCCAGGAGGCGAGCCACCCGGAGCGCCGTAGCTGTAGGGTGCGACGAACATGGCCTGCTGGTGCGGTGTGCCGGGGCGCGGCCCGAGGACGCCAGTGCCCGGGGCGCGCCATTGCATCGGCCAGGCCTGGACGAGGCCCGTCCAGGAGTTGGCGCCCGGTGTTGGGGCGGGACAGACCGGCACGCGGGGCACCGGTGGAGCAGGTGAAGCAGGCGCGCCACCGTTGCCGCGACCGCGGCGGCGGCCACGCCCGCGCCCACACGCGGTGTTGTCGTTGCCGGGAGGAGGCTGCCCCGGTGCTGGTGTTGGGGCCGGCGGAGTCGAGGGACCGCGGCCAGCCCAAAGAGCGTGGGCGGACTGCAGGCGAGACGCCTGCTCCACGGGATGTTCCTCCAAGAGGAGAAACGAGCGCACCTGAAGGAAGGACGGCAGCGGGTCCTGGGAGGTGATGTGGGGGATCACAGAGTGATACTGGCGGTTGAGACCGCGAAGGAGGTGAAAGACCTGACGGGGGTCCGTCACCGGCTGGCCGAGGTCGCGAAGCTGGTCGGCGAAGCTCTTGAGACGGGTGCAGTATTGCATCACAGTCATGTCACCCTGGACGATGGCGTGGTATTCGGCGTCGATGTAGACAGCGCGCGACAACTGATTGTTGCGGAAGATGTCGTCGACGGCGCGCCACACGGTCAGGGCCGTGTCCTCCGGCTGCATGACGGCCTCCAGGAGCTCCGGAGAGATGGTGGAGTACAACCAATGCACGACGGTGTGATCGGCCATCTGCCACTCGGAGTCGCGGGGACGGGGAACCGCCGCGGCGTCGACGTGCGCGCCAAGGCCGAACATGCCGAGCACCGTGTCGAAGTGGCGCCTCCACTGCGAGTAGTTGCCGGCGAGCAGGTCCAGGACGACGGGGACGTGGCGGCGGATGTCGACGGTCTGGAGAACAGCGGTGGGGACGGACGGAGAGGGTGGTGCAGCGACCGGCTGGACAGCGGGCGGGGCGATGGGCACAACCTGTTGAAGAGGCGCGGCATCGAGTACGCCGGCGGCTGCGTCGAGAATGCCAGCGGCACCATCGACAGAGGAACGGGGAGAGAGGACGGGGTTTTCGTCCATGGCGGAAGCGGAAGCAGAACCGGGAGCCTGCGCAAAAGGGTTGAGCAGGTCCGGGGGCTCTGATACCATGTTACGGAGGAGGAAGAGAATGGACACAACACACATCGATTATGCTCGAGGCTGCGAGGTTATACAAGGTGCTGGCCGCAGCCGAGCGAGATCGTGGGTTAGCCACTAACAGGACGACGTGCAGCACTACTCAAGCAAAACTGCTGCACGATCAAAGCTCTACGTATGGCATACTATACAGGAGCACATACGGTATGACTACCTAGTCTAACAGAGAGGAAGATTAGGGGGGCAGCGGGCTTGAACCATTGGACGCGTTGGTGATGTGACGGCAATGCAATGCAAGAAACAATGCCAGGAAGGGAGAGGGTCCCACCCGAGCCCCCTCTCACTAGGGGCTGGCCTGGCTGTGCATGCCGATGCCGACCGAGACCGGCTATACTTTACTGTACTGGGGAAGGCTGGTCCGGGGGTGGCCTGAATGCCTCTGATAGGCCGTATCCATTTCCATGCCATTCCGAAATCTTTTTGGGAAGTTTGCCTGATCTAAAAAGCAGATTTTGTATTACAGTTTGACCAGCAGAAGACCCGTGCACATACATAGTAGTACGTGAAGAAAATCTTGACAAGATTCTTCCCGAGTTCGGTAAAGCAGTAATCCCAAATACAGTACGTACTAGTGGATACTACTTCCTCGTATCTAAAAGGGGCAACGTATGTCCTGAAAACCAGAATCCGGTAAAATTTGAAAGTTGGCTTCCCCAGCGTTGGATGGGCAACGGTTGGCTCAGATCAGGGCAGGCCAACCCATTCACTTTTCTGCTTTTTTTTTCTGGTGAGACCGTGTGAAATCACCACGCTCTTGTTCGTGCCCTCTGTTCCCTTCGTCCTCGTCTTGACTGGCTGCGTTCTTGAGATTGAGTCCGTGGAGGCTGAACCATGATGTTGACACTCGACCCATACCAAAGGCTTAACATACAAGACATGTTCTCCTACCCGATCGAACAAATGTAGTACGGTACAACCAAACAAGATTTCAGAACAAATCAGTTTTATTTGGACCAAGGGAGTGGTACACCGGACACTAATGGAGGACTTTTTTGCGAGCGGGTTGTGCAAAGTCTTGTTTCACTGGACTGGATCATCCTCTCGCTTACCACAAAACGCAGCGCAAAGCACTCTCGTTTTAGGGTCCGTGCAGAGTGCTGATCGCACAAAGCGTATAGGAAAAGTTTCCTCTCGTAGAAAAGGAGGAGGACAAGCCGAGTCCACGCCGAGCCTGGGGAGGGAGGGCAGGGGGGTTTGGTTGCTGCGCTGGGGAAAACGTTTCAGACAGGCGGCCGCTGGTCACGGTGCGCGTCTTCTCGCCCCTCGCCGCCCCTCGCCTATATAAGGGCGCGCGCACCGGAGGCTCGGACACTCCCATCACACCTCACTTGCCCAGAACTTCCCCTCCTCCCCATCGGATGCTCCTCCGCTCTCCTCTCCCACACCACTCTGCTCTCAGTTCTCCCACCGTTCCCGAGCCTCCACAGCGCAGCCGGGCGCCCATGGAAGAGTAAGTGAGCCGTGTCTGAGCTGTGCTTCGACTCTCCACTCGGTCTCTCTTTTTTTGCTGCTCCGGTGTTCTTTTTTGTGCTTTTTTTTCACACGCGGTTCGGGGTATTATCTGCTTCTGTGTTGTGAGGGGTCTGGGGATTTGATGGTGTGAGAGGCGTCGGTCGCAGGTCGCCGGTTGATTCAGAGAGGCGTCGGTTGCCGGTTGATCGGCGAGCGGTGGATTCTGGTGCGTGGTTCTGGAGGAGACCGGAGGGGGCCAATGCTCCTCAGGAGCTTGAGTGCGCGGCGGAGGAGGTGTCAGTCTGACGGAGCAAACGCGCGCGAGATCGTCGGAGAGCAGACCGGTGTAATGTCGCCGCCGCGATTCCGGCCAGTTTCCTCTTCCCCTCGTTGGTCGCTACAGTGGCAGGCAGTGCTGGGGGTTTTGGCTTTGGGACAGTTTGTGGTGCTGGAGGAGCCTTCCTCCCAAAGGAAGCACAGAAATTGTCACAAAAAAAGGACGGAAGGAGAGCAGGGTAACGCCGACGTCGTGAATCCGGCATGGTTCTACTTGTCGTTGCAGCGGCAGTGCAGGGGCTAACGCGGTGTGCTTGAATTGGTGCTGGAGGAGGAGGAGCCAACCTCAGAAGGGCTCTGTTCAGTTCCGTTCTGTTCTTTGAAGTAGAGACTGATCTGATTCCGATGTCGTGGTGCTCTCCGGTCGAACCTGTCTGTCTCGTGGTGATCTCGTGGTGCTCTCCAGTCGAACCTGTCTGTCTCGTGGTGATCTCGTGGTGCTCCACTTCATATGGTAGACATTGCTGATTTGCGTTTGCTTGCAGTGACACAAAAATGACAGCTACAGGTTTCAGGGGGGCGTCGTGAATCAAAGTGTTTCACTACTGGAAACTGTCGATTGCATTCTGCCAATCTGAACATCTGATCATGATTGGACATGTTGTCACCAAGTGCATGTTGCTTAAATCACTGGCTCTTCAGATCAAATAATGAGCATGCTCTGCTTTAGGCGCCTCTTTCTTCAGAAACAGGGGATAAAATAGAGATCGATGATCTGTATTTGTCTCTGGATACATACGTTGAAAATAGAAATGCAGGGCAAAAGATCCGCAAACAAGTGCTAATCTATCAAATTTATCATAATTAGCACATAACTAATTATCTTCATTCCTAGGATTTTTCTCCGAGTTTGTGAACATGACCATTCTTGACTACCCCCTCCGTCCCATAATATAATATGTTTTTGCAAGCTGTTTTAGTTTGTAAAAACGTCTTATATTATCGGACCGAGGGAGTAGTTAGCTTTAAATCTGTTTACCACTGTTAATATCCTATGACTGAACATAGAAATTCAGATAGATGTCTCTGTGTACAAATCCGTTCATATATTCCCATTTAGTTTAGTTGCTACATTGTGAATCTAAAAAACGGCAGATAGCTTTTTGTTGACACAAGTGGGGTCTCTACCATACATCATTAATTAAATTCTTTATCTGTTAGGCATCAAACGATGCTTCCAAAAATAGATTTATCTCACACGTTTCTACTTTAGGCCATTCATTGTTACTGGCAAGATAATTGGTACGATGATAAGAAACGGGGAATTGGTTCCAGAAGCAGGGATGGAGTGCCCAAACTGCAAACATCGCATTGATAATAGTGATGTAAGTACCATTAACTATTTAATATGACTGTTTCATTTACTTTTATGCCCCTCTGTTTCCAAATAGTGGTATGGTGGTCTTTTCTTCCTCTTGGTTAAAGTGTAAAATGTTGAACCCTCATGTCTTCATATTGCAGGTTTCATCACAGTGGTCAGGACTCCCTATTGGTGTTAAATTTGATCCAACGGATCTTGAACTGCTTGGACATTTAGAAGGCAAGATTGGCAGGGCAGTGTCCCATGTACTAATAGATGATTTTATTCCAACCATAGAGATGGCGGAAGGAATCTGCTATACACATCCGGAAAATCTCCCTGGTACATGATTCTTATTTTGGAATTGTTATCAGGGCTTTTTGAATTAGAAAGTTAGCTCATACTACGCAGAGTAAGTGTTCGTTAGCTAATTCATATAAGTCTGCAGGTGTCAAATTAGACGGGATCGCCAGTCATTTCTTCCACAAAATATGCAATGCCTATGATGTTGGTACGCGCAAGCGTCGCAAGATTAGGAGCAACGACTACAAAGTTTGTGATGAGAATCTCAGATGGCACAAGACTGGAAAATCCAGACATATCTTAGATAATAACGGTGACATAAAAGGGTGGAAGAAAATAATGGTTCTTAGGAAAGGAGGTGCCAAGGCAGAAAAAACTAATTGGACGATGCATCAGTATCACCTTGGGGTAGATGAAAATGAAAAGGACGGGGAGCTTGTTGTTTGCAAAGTCTTTTGTCAGTTGCCGTCAGAGAAAGCTGGAGAGTCTCTAATGCTCACTGTTTATGAAGAATCCGATTCATTTGCTGGGAAAATCGATCCTACAACCCCAATGACATACCCTCCGCAGCCTTGTCGCCCAAATGGTAGTCCATCCGAAACCGAGCAGAATCAGGTAAATCTCCATTGACCAATGAAACTATCATCAACTTTGTGGAAGGTTTTGTCTAACTTTATGGACCATGTGAAGCTTCAGTTTATCTATATCTATCAAATAAAATCCTATGTAGACTCACATAAACTCTGTTTATAGGACTGTAGAGTATTAACTTGCAATACTGATTGTGGGTGAATTATTGGAAGCCCCTGAACAAAGCCTTGCAATACTAGGATCCCTCCGTCTGAACAATTCCTTCCTCAACTCTAGGTTTCATGTAGTACAGATGCTATACTGCACAAAAATAACTAGATACTCCTGTTAGACTACTTGTGCTGGTCTCCCGCTCAACCGACTTGGGCTGGTCTCGCGTGGTCTATCCGGCCGCCATTGCATGGCGCATGCAGCGCAACCACCCAGCGATCTAGGATCGCCCGTTGTAGTCTGTTAGTGCTGCATGTGTATCTCCCTCTCCTCTCTCACTGATGTAATCTATATATTGTACCCCTTGTGGATGAATACAAGTGTGATGCATCCCAACCTCATCTTAGTTTCCAACATGGTATCAGTTTGATCCACTCTACGCTTCCGCCATGGCCACCGACGCTGTGGCCGATGCCGCCGCCGCCGACGCCGCTGCCGCTGCAGCCTCCTCTCCTCTCTCTCCTCCCCTGCCTACCACCAATCTCCCTCCCGCACCTCCATCTCTCAGCGTCGCCCCCGCACCCCTCCCTCTCCAGGCTGCGCCGCCACCCAACTTCTACCCGACGCCCGCATATATGCATGCCATGCGCGTCGAGAACGCCCACATCAATCTTCCCGTCCGCCTCGCCATGAACGGCGCCAACTACACCACCTGGCGGGGGATGATGCTGGACGTCATCGACCAGTATGACGCCGCCTCCTGGATCGCGCCGGACTTCACCGATCACGCCGGCGACGCAAGCTGGAACATCGTCAACAAGGCGGTGAAGCGGTGTTCCTCGGCGCGATGGTGACGGAGCTCGCCGCCTTCATGCTCGATCGGGAGGCCACCGCCGCCCAGACCTGGGCCTCTGTCGAGGCTCTCTTCGTCAACAATCGTCGGGCCCGGCGTTTTCAGCTTCAGACGGAGCTCTCCGAGACTCGCCAAGGGGACTCCTCCATCTCCATCTTCTGTGCTCGCCTCAAGTCCATCTCTGACGCCCTGCGCGACGCCGGAAAGATCTTGGATGATGATGAATTGGTCATTCAGCTTCTGCGCGGCGTCAACAAGGATCGTCATCAAACCACCGCCAAGATTATTGAGAAGTCTCCCACACCCGTCCCTTTTGACGTCGCCGTCGGCATGCTCCTGCACGACGAGATCGGCAACAACTTCGCCGGCTCCACCCACCACAGTGCCCTTGCCGTCCAGCAGAAGGGTCCGCCACCGGCTGGGCCTTCCGGCGGCCCCGCTCGGCCGCCCGCTCTCGCGCCCGGCAAGCCCTCCACTCCATCACCAAACCAGGGGCACAACAAGCGCCGCCGCTACACCACCAACGGCGGGTACCAGGGGGCCGCGCCCGCGCCGCCGTGGACAGGGCACGTCTACGCCTACCCGATGGCCCTCCCACCTCAACCTCGTCCGGCGTCCGGGATCCTTGGTCCGCGGTCGCCGCACGCCTACGCTGCCTTCGGCGGCCATCTCCAGCAGCCTTCTCAGCCGGGCTTCACTCCATCACCGCAGTACCTGCCGGCTCCTCCACCTCACCAGCAGTACCTGCCGGCGCCGCCTCTTCCACAACAGTACCAGGGGGCGCAGTACATCCATCCGCCGTCGGGCGCCACGTCCAACGGTGTCGACCACTCCGCCCTGATGAGTGCTCTCCACAACCTGTCGCTCCAGTCGCCCAGCGGTGGCTGGGTTGCGGACTCTGGTGCCTCCTCTCACCTCGCGGCGGATCCCGGTATGCTTTCCTCCGTCGCCACTTTATCAAATTATCCCCCTGTTTTTGTCGGGAACGGTAATACTATGCATGTCAGTCACGTTGGTTTCTCCTGTCTTCCTAACCCTAACCGACCCCTATATCTCAACAACGTGCTAGTTGCTCCTAATCTCATTAAAAATTTACTCTCTGTTCGTCGCTTAACCACTGATAATAATTGCTCCGTTGAATTTGATCCGTTTGGCCTCTCTGTGAAGGACTATCCAACCAAGGTGGAGCTTCTTCGATGCAACAGTGACGGCGACCTGTATGACATCTTCCCTCCGGCTGCACCCACCGCCCTCGCCGTCACCATCTCCCGCCTCACCGACCTTTGGCACCGGCGTTTGGGCCACCCGGCGATGCAACTTTTCGATTGAATAAAAATTTAGAACATTGTAATAAACCTATTTCGGATGGACGCTTATGTGATGCTTGTCAGACAGGAAAACATGTTGAACTCCCTTTTACCTCCTCCATTAGTCGCACCTCAACCTGGCAGTCGGGTCAGGTTTGACCGGGTCGACCTCGAAGAGACCCATGCCCGAACCCTTTATCGGGTCAAGCTTGCGCCCACGACCCTACCCACGGGTCTCAGATCAGACCCATGCCCCAACCCATCAGGTTACCCGACCTAATCAGGCACCCATCGGGCATGACTAAAATTATTATTAGTTTTCATTTTCGCTTACAGTAGTGTTTTTATAGTGGCGAACCAAGTCGCGTATAGTACTACGTATATTTACATGGCAGAGCGCAAGGAACTAGGAGTGGACCTGCTACCTTTATAGTGATGCCGAAGCCGCACTTCTCCTTAGCTGGGCGAGGTGGTACTAATCTTAGCTGCGTCTGCCCACTTTTGCCAGTGCCCCATGCTGCATATCTACCATGGACTGAGATGGCTGAACAATGCTTAGGCCCATCGTTTGTTTTGAGAACTTGGCCCATCATACATATACATATGTTGTGTGCACAACAGAAATGATTCAGGGCCGAACTCGTTTGGGCTGTTGGCGTAGTAGTCGTGCGTTGACAAGAAAGCTCTGTTGTTGTGCTACATTGCATAGCTACTGGCAGCGTTGAGTTGTTCTAAAGAAAATTATAATTAGCAAGTATCTTCACCAAAACGTCCACACACAATATAATATTTTAATCATTAATATTAATCGGGTGACCCATCGGGTGACCCACGGGAAAAATATTATGCCCATACCCTACCCATGACTAATCGGGTTACCCATCGGGCTAACCCATGGGTGAATATGGTGACTCATACCCTGCCCATTCGGGTCGGGTGCCCATGGGCATGGCCACCCATGGGTCGGATTGCCGGGTTGAGTCGCACCACTGCCCCGTTTGATCTCATACATTGCGATGTTTGGACTGCCCCTCAATCTAGCGCCTCTGGTAACAAGTATTATCTCTTGCTTATCGATGATTTTTCATGCTACCATTGGACTTTCCCTCTCAAACTTAAGTCTGACGTGCCTGCCATTTTTCGGTTCTTTCATTCTTACGTCCGCACTCACTTTGGGCAGACCATACGGACTCTCCAATGCGACAATGGGCGTGAGTTTGATAGCGCCCAGAACCGCGATTTTTTCCTTCCCCTCGGTACGGTGATGCGTTTTTCTTGTCCATACACATCTTCCCAGAACGGTAAAGCCGAACGTGCCATTCGCTCGACCAATGACGTGATACGCACCCTTCTGCTCCAAGCCTCCATGCCACCTCGCTACTGGGCTGATGCACTCACCACCGCCACTATCCTCCTTAACCTTCGCCCCACTAAGCGTCTCTCTCTCGTCACCCCTCACGAGACCCTTCACCGATCACCACCCACGTACACTCATCTCCGTGTTTTTGGGTGCCTGTGCTACCCTAACACGGAAGCCACCGCCCCTCACAAACTTGCTGCGCGCTCGGTCGCTTGTGTCTTCATCGGTTACCCCCGTGATCACAAGGGCTATCGTTGCCTCGACCCCTCTACCGGTCGCGTCTACGTCTCGCGGCACGTCACCTTTGACGAGTTTGTCTTCCCCTTCTCTCGCACACCCCAAGACCCCTCGCCACCCGACTTCTCTCATCCAGTCGCACCCTTGTCGGCCAACCCACCACCGTACCTTGCCATGGCACCATCCTGTGTCGGTCCGGCCGCTCCCCCGGCGGCCGTCTCACCTGACCAGCCTGCTGCCCAGGCCGACCCTTCACCACAACCCCATATGCCCACAGCCCCCGCAACTTGCTCCCCACGCCCTGCTACATCTTCGGCCTCCACCCCTAGCTCGCACCCTCCCACCCCTACGGCCAACCCTTCCAGCAGCCCAACGTCCACTAGCCCTGCCTCCACCTCTTCCGGTAGTCCCACCGCCCCACGGCCGCTTCCACCCCGCGCTGTAGCTGTTGCGCCTCCCGCTAATCCTCACAACATGTGCACTCGGGCCAAAACAGGTTTCCACATGCCCTCTCGTCGACTCAATTTTCTCGCCGATCTTCAGGGTGCTTCGCCGCTTCCCGGCACCTTCCGAGCAGCCCTGGCTGACCCACGCTGGGCCAGTGCCATGGGTGATGAGTATCGCGCCCTTCTTCAGAACGAGACCTGGTCGCTCGTTCCTTGCCCCACCACGGCTCCGATCATTAGTGGGAAGTGGGTCTTTCGGCATAAGTATAACTCCGACGGCTCCCTCGCACGCTACAAGGCGCGCTGGGTCATCCGCGGTTTTTCTCAAACCGAAGGCATCGACTACGACGAGACCTTCTCTCCCGTCGTTAAGCCCAGCACCATTCGAGTCGTCCTCTCCCTCGCTACTTCTCACTCGTGGCCTATTCACCAGTTAGACGTTAAAAACGCCTTCCTCCACGGCAACCTCACCGAGACGGTTTACTGTCAGCAGCCCCTTGGCTTTGAAGATCCGGCCGCCCCCTCCCATGTTTGTCTTCTTAAGAAATCTCTTTACGGACTTAAGCAAGCCCCTCGTGCCTGGTTCACTCGCTTTGCCACATATGCCGCATCTATCGGCTTCGTTGCCTCTAAATGCGACACCTCTCTTTTTATCTACAAATCCACTACCTACACAGCCTATCTTCTCCTATACGTTGATGACATCATTCTTACTGCATCATCTCCGGCGTTCCTCGACTACGTTATTTCTCTCCTTGGTCGTGAGTTCTCCATGACAGACCTTGGCCCTCTCTCTCATTTTCTCGGCGTTGCCGTCTCCCGCTCGTCTTCGGGACTCCACCTCTCTCAGCGCCAGTATGCCTTGGACATCATCGAGCGAGCCAGGATGACCGACTGTCATCCTGTTCGTACTCCTGTTGATTCTGGTTCCAAGCTCTCTATATCAGACGTGACATCCTTGATAACCCTACTATCTACCGCAGCCTCGCCGGAGCCTTGCAGTACATGACGATCACCCGTCCTGACTTGTCCTACGCTGTTCAACAGGCCTGTCTCTTCATGCACGCCCCACGCTCCTCTCACTACAACCTTGTCAAGCGCATCGTACATTACCTCAAAGGAACCCTAGACTATGGCTTACACATCTATCCATCATCGCCCACCACACTCCTTGCCTACTCCGACGCAGACTGGGCCGGCTGCCCCGACACTCGACGTTCTACCTCTGGGTTTTGCGTTTTTCTCGGGGATAATTTGATATCTTGGTCGTCGAAGCGACAACTTACTATTTCCAGGTCGAGCGCTGAGGCGGAGTACCGGGCCGTTGCCCACGTCGTCGCTGAGACGGCCTGGCTGCGGCAGTTATTGAAGGAGCTTCATCAACCCATCGCCAAGTCTACTGTGGTTTATTGTGATAATGTATCTGCGGTTTATATGTCGGCTAACCCCGTGCAGCACCGACGGACGAAACACATCGAGATCGACATACATTTCGTCCGTGACAAGGTTTCTTTGGGCGAGGTGCGCGTGTTGCATGTCCCCACTTCTTCTCAGTATGCGGATATCTTCACCAAAGGACTGCCTACTGCTACCTTCGCCCAGTTCAGGTCCAGTCTCAACGTTCGGTCATCCCACGATGAGACTGCGGGGGGCTGTTAGACTACTTGTGCTGGTCTCCCGCTCAACCGACTTGGGCTGGTCTCGCGTGGTCTATCCGGCCGCCATTGCATGGCGCATGCAGCGCAACCACCCAGCGATCTAGGATCGCCCGTTGTAGTCTGTTAGTGCTGCATGTGTATCTCCCTCTCCTCTCTCACTGATGTAATCTATATATTGTACCCCTTGTGGATGAATACAAGTGTGATGCATCCCAACCTCATCTTAGTTTCCAACAACTCCTACTAGAAAGGAGAATTTTCTCTGCTTGCAAGAGTGTATCCAACAGTATCAGAAATATATGAGAAGCTTTTAAGTCCTTATAAAGATCCATGTATCACAAATAGTCATGTTTGCAAAATAAAAAATTCTGATTCCTTCATTATAAGATTCAATACATAATCGATCCTGATTACTACAATAAATCTCTGAGCTTGTGTGCCAAGCTTTTCATGAACCCAAATCACATCTTGAATAGGACACACAGTTTACCTCTTCTGCTGCCAAGATAACCCCCTCAAGTTATGCCTTTTCCGTCCAGAATTGATAATATTGTGCATATACTAAGCACAACAGTCAGCACTTAGCAGATTATGCCACCTTCATTTCACTGTCATTGATGTTACGTGACAGCAGGAGGAAGAGTTCCGCCTATCTGCTGTTCGGGGAGCCGCGGAATGGCTCGCCGGAACCTCGTCGCATGCCGTTGATGAACACCCGTCATGCGGCGGAACCCCGGACGCTGCCTACCCTGAGAAGCAGCATCTGCTTCTTGTTGACACGGACGCGCTCCAAGGGTTCCCCGACCTCGGAATGTCTCGATACTTCTCCTCTCTGGCCGTAAGCGCTGCCGCGTTCATCATGCTCGTTTCGTTTCCCGGTGCATATTTCTCATGGCTCACCTCCTTATCTCGTGTGTGTTTACCGCAGGACATGCAACTTGACTCGCTGGATAGCTTCAATAGCTGGCTGGAGCGCATGTAGCATAGCTCGTAGAGGAGGCTTTTCTTATTTTAAACGGAGGCCAAACTCATCGAGGAGGGGTTCTGAAGTAGCGGCGCAACGCGAAGAGGCTGGTTTTTTCTCGTGATGTATGTATGTTGTACTATATCTGTGTATGTATGATGGATCTCAGAAAATTTTGTATATATGATCCTGCAGCTTGCTGATGAACATAGCTCAGCTATGTCTACTTTTGTAGTGGTAGCAGACCCCTTTTTTTGCCAACTTAGGAGCACCGCTCCAAATTTCATATCCATGAAACTGACGAACAACAGCCAGTCAGTCCCACAAAAGGGTTTGAAACTTATTAGTACTCCCCCCTCTGTACATTAGTTAGTTACTAGGCTTTGGGTTTTCTTTACTTTTTAGGTTGCAACAATCATTCTTACTATACACACCTTTTGAGAGGGACACGCATGAATCATGATTTATTAGAATACTCTATGTGCTTCACTCATATCTTTTGAGCTAGACAATTTTGCTCTAGTGCTTCACTTATATCTTTTTAGAGCATGGCGGTGACTTTATTTTATAGAAATTATTAAACTCTCATGCTTCACTTATATTATTTTGAGAGTCTCTAAACAACATGGTAATTTGCTTTGGTTATAAATTTAGTCTTAATATGATGGACATCCAAGAGGAGTATAATAAAAAACTTTCATATAAATTGCATTGAATACTAAGAGAAGTTTGATTCCTTATGATTGTTTTGAGATATAAAGATGGTGATATTAGAGTCATGCTAGTGAGTAATTGTGAATTGGAGAAATACTTGTGTTAAGGTTTTGAGATATAAAGATGGTGATATTTGTGATTCCACACTTTTGCTCCAAAGTAGCACCGTGATCTTCATGATAGAGAATCTCCTATGTTATCATTTTCATATGGTAGCGGGAATTTTTCATTATAGAACTTGGCTTCTATATTCCAACGATGGGCTTCCTCAAATTGCCCTATGTCTTCATGAGCAAGCAAGTTGGATGCACACCCACTTAGTTTCTTTTGAGCTTTCGTTTATAGTTCTAGTGCATCCGTTGCATGTCAATCCCTTTTGATGGGCATCTCCATAGCCCGTTGATACGCCTAGTTGATGTGAGACTATCTCCTTCCTTTTGTCTTCTCCACAACCACCATATTCTATTCCACCTATATTGTTATGTCTATGGCTCACGCTCATGTATTGCGTGAAAGTTGAAAAAGTTTAAGAATATCAAAAGTATGAAACAATTGCTTGACTTTTCATCGGGGTTGTGCATGATTTGGATATTTTGTGTGATGAATATGGAGCATAGCCAGACTATATAATTTTGTAGGGATAAACTTTGTTTGGCCATGTTATTTTGAGAAGACATAATTGTCTTGTTAGTATGCTTGAAGTATTATTGTTTTTATGTCAATATTAAACTTTCTTTTGAATCTTATGGATCTGAATATTCATACCACCATAAAGAAAAATTACATGGATAAATATGTCAGGATACGTGTTCACTCTCACTGGAGGGGCTATTTCATGAAGAAGCTTTAAACAGTCAATAGTTGCATCATCCACGATGTATGCAGAGTTTATAGCATGTTATGAGGCCACGGGGGCAGGCGATATGGTTAAAGAAATTTATACCCGACTTGAAAGTGGTAGATTGTATTGACAAACCACTAAAGATGTACTGTGACAACCACCAGCCCGCAGTATTCTATGCTCACAACAACAAGTCGAGTAATGCTGCTAAAACAATAGAGATAAAGTATTATCTTGTGAAAGATAAAATTCAAGATCACACCATAAGTCTCGAGCATATAAGGACAAAGGATATGCTTGCGGATCTGTGATACGTCTCCATCGTATCTATAATTTTTGATTGCTCCATGCTACTTTATCTACTGTTTTAGGTAATATTGGGCTTTATTATCCACTTTTATATTATTTTTGGGACTAACCTATTAACCGGATGCCCAGCTCAGATTTGTTGTTTTATGCCTATTTCAGTGTTTCGAGGAAAAGGAATATCAGACGGAGTCAAAACGGAACAAAATCAACTGGAGAAGTTAATTTTGGAAGGAAACCAACCTGATGGGCTTGGAGTGCACGCCAGGGGAGTCCCGGGCTGCCCATGAGGGTGGAGGGCGAGCCCCCCTGGGCGCGCCCCCTACCTCGTGAGCAACCCGGAGGTCCACCGACGTACTCCCTGCACCCATATATACCTACGTACCCTAAAAACTTCCAGAACAGAAGATAGATCGGGAGTTCCGCTGCCGCAAGCCTCTGTAGCCACCAAAAACCAATCAGGACCCTGTTCTGGCACCCTGCCGGAGGGGGATCCCATCACCGGAGGCCATCTTCATCATCCCGGCGCTATCCATGACAAGGAGGGAGTAGTTCATCCTCAGGGCTGAGGGTATGTACCAGTAGCTATGTGTTTGATCTCTCTCTCTCTCTCATGTTCTCTCTCTTGTTCCTCTATGGCACGATCTTGATGTATCCCGACCTTTGCTATTGTAGTTGGATCTTATGATGTTTCTCCCCTCTACTCTCTTGTGATGAATTGAGTTTTCCCTTTGAAGTTATCTTATCGGATTGAGTCTTTTATGAACACTTGATGTATGTCTTGCGTGGGATAACCATGGTGACAATGGGTTATTCTATTGATCCACTTGATGTATGTTTTGGTGATCAACTTGCGGGTTTTGTGACACTTGGGAACCTATGCATAGGGGTTGGCACACGTTCTTGACTCTCCGGTAGTAGCTTTGGGGCACTCTTTGAAGTACTTTTATGTTGGTTGGATGAATCTGAGATTGTGTGATGCATATCGTATAATCATGCCCACGGATACTTGAGGTGACAATGGAGTATCTAGGTGACATTAGAGTTTTGGTTGATTTGTGTCTTAAGGTGTTATTCTAGTACTTAGATCGATCCAAAAGAATAGCTTTGTGGTGGTTTCGTACCCGACCATAATCTCTACGTTTGTTCTCCGCTATTAGTGGCTTTGGAGTGACTCTTTTTTGCATGTTGAGGGCTTGTCATATGTTCTATCTATGTTATTATTGTTGAGAGAACTTACACTAGTGAAAGTATGAACCCTAGGCCTTGTTTCCTACCATTGCAATACCGTTTACGCTCACTTCTACCACTTGTTACCTTGCTGTTTTTATTATTTCAGATTACAAAAACCCATATCTACTATCTATTTTGCACTTGTATCTTCATCTCTTCGCCGAACTAGTGCACCTATACAATTTACCATTGTATTGGGTGTGTTGGGGACACAAGAGCCTCTTGGTTATTTGGTTGCAGGGTTGCTTAAGAGAGACCATCTTCATCCTACGCCTCATACGGATTGATAAACCTTAGGTCATCCACTTGAGGGAAATTTGCTACTGTCCTACAAACCTGTGCACTTGCAGGCCCAACAACATCTACAAGAAGAAGGTTGTGTAGTAGACATCAAGCTCTTTTCTGGTGCCGCTGCCGGGGAGGCTAGGTAAGTGAAGGTATATCTTTAGATCTTGCAATCGAATCTTTTTGTTTCTTGTTTTAGCACTAGTTTAGTTTATCAAAGAAAACTACAAAAAAATGGAGTTGAGTTTGTCTCATACGCTTCACCTTTTTAATATCTTTCGTGAGTATGATGGAAAGGATAATTGTGCTCAAGTGCTAGAAGAAGAAATCTTTAAAATGTTTGGCACTAAATCTTTGAATGATGAGCATGATTGCAATGTTGTTAGTATGAATTCCTTGAATATCCATGATGCTAATGATATGCAAAGCCACAAGCTTGGGGAAGCTATGTTTGATGGAGATGATATTTTTTGTCCCCCAAGCTTTGATGAGCAAATTTATTATGATGAAAGCATGCCTCCTATTTATGATGACTATTGTGATGATACGTATGCTATAAAGAAGAAGTTTGCTTATGTAGAGAGTAGAAAATTTTCTATGCTTGTAGATCATGAAAAGAATGCTTTAGGTGCTGGTTATATTGTTGAATTCATTCATGATGCTACTGAAAATTATTATGAGGGAGGAACATATGCTTGTAGGAATTGCAATAATGTCAAGTTTCCTCTCTATGTGCTTAAATTTTTGAAGCTATGCTTGTTGTGCCATCCTATGCTAGTTGATCATTGTTCCCATAAGTTGTTTTCTCACAAAGTTCCTATGCATAGAAAGTGGGTTAGGCTTAAATGTGCTAGTCATATGCTTCATGATGCTCCCGTTATGTTTCAATTCTTGTCTTTTATGTGAGCATCATTATCATCATCATGCCTAGCTAGGGGCGTTAAACGATAGCGCTTGTTGGGAGACAACCCAATATTTATCTTTACTGTTTTTGTGTGTCCACATGATTATGCTACTGTATTAATCATGTTTTATAGCTTTTGTTTCAATAAAGTGCCAAGTGGAACCTTTGGGAAGACTTGGGTGAAGTTTATGTGATCTTGCTGTGAAAAACAGAAACTTTAACGCTCACGAGATTAGCTGCCATTTTTTACTGGAGAGTTCTTTTAGGTTGATTATTTTTGCAGATGATTAATAGACAAATTTCTAAGGTCCAGAAATTTATTTCATAATTTTTGGGGTTCCATAAGTACACGTTTGATACAGATTACTACAGACTGTTCAGTTTTTGACAGATTCTGTTTTCTATGTGTTGTTTGCTTATTTTGATGCATCTATGGCTAGTATTAAGTGGTATGAACCATAGAGAAGTTAGAATACAGTAGATATTTCACCAATATGAATTTAGAATGAGTTCATTACAGTACCTAAGTGGTGATTTTATTTTCTTATACTAACGGAGCTTACGAGTTTTGTTTTGATTTTTGTGTGGTTGAAGTTTTTAAGTTTTGGGTAAAGATTCGATGGACTATGGAATAAGGAGTGGCAAGAGCCTAAGCTTGGGGACGCCCAAGGCACCCCAAGGTAATATTTAAGGACAACCAAGCAAGTAAGCTTGGGGATGCCCCGGAAGGCATCCCCTCTTTCGTCTACGTTCATCGGTAACTTTACTGGGAGCTATATTTTTATTCACCACATGATATGTGTTTTGCTTGGAGAGTCAATTTATTTTGTTAGTTTTTTTTGCTGTTAGTTAGAATAGTTTTTTGCATCTTTGGTTTCAATAAAAAAAGTCAAGGATAGCCTTTGTCATGCTTATTTTCCTAGTTTGCATGTTGCTGTTTGAAAACAGAAAGTTTACCGCTATTGCAAAAATTCTCTAGAAAAGTCAGAGCATGGTATAATGTTGAATCTTTTTGAATACTGAGCTCTGATAAAGTTATTACAGTGGGAATTTTAGTACATAATTTTTGTATTCAGGGAAGTATTGATACTCTTGCATTCTTTACAGATTGTACTATTTTGACAGATTGCTGTTATGGTTGCATTGTTTGCATATGTTTGCTTGTTTAATGATTCTATTTGATGATAGGAGTATTAAATATACAGATGCATTTAGTATGCAATGTTGAATAATAATTTTAGTGATTTGTTATAGTAGAAAATGATAAGGTTTTGCATTGGTTTATACTAACCTATCTCACGAGTTCTTGTTGAGTTTGTTGTGAATGAAGCTTTTGATAAAAAGAAGAGAAACCATGATATGAGAGGAATTAAGGAGACACAAAAGTTCAAGCTTGGGGATGCCCAAGGTACCCCAAGATAATATTTCAAGAAGTCTCAAGCATCTAAGCTTGGGGATGCCCCGGTAGGCATCCCACCTTTCTTCTTCAACAATCATCGGTTAGCATCGGTTGAGCCTAAGTTTTTGCTTCTGCACATGAGTTGTGCTATCCTTGCAATGTAGTTTTCTTTAGTTTTGCTCGCTGTTTGAATGAAGTATCAAGATCTGAAATCCTTTAATGAGAGAGAGCCATACATGATTTGGAATTTGTACTCTATGTGCTTCACTTATATCTTTCAGAGTAGTTTGTCATTTGCTCATAGTGCTTCACTTATATCTTTTGAGTGCATTGGTGGTTTTATTTTGAAGAAATAGATGAACTCTCATGCTTCACTTAGATTATTTTGAGAGTCGTTATTAGCATGATAATTTGCTTAATGTTAATATACTTGGTATTCAAGATATGTGAACCTTTCTTTTGAGTGAATTGAATACTAAGATAAGTTTGATGCTTGATAATTGTTTTGAGATATGGAGGTGATAATATCAAAGTCGTGCTAGTTGGGTGATTATGAATTTGAGAAATACTTGTGTTGAAGTTTGCAAGTCCCGTAGCATGCACGTATGGTTAAAGTTGTGTAACAAATTTGAAACATGAAGTGTACCTGGCTTGTGCATCCTTATGAGTGGCGGTCGGGGACGAGCGATGGTCTTTTCCTACCAATCTATCCCCCTAGGAGCATGCGCATAGTACTTGATTTTTGATGACTTCTAAATTTTTGAAATAAGTATATGAGTTCTTTTGACTAATGTTGAGTCCATGGATTATACGCACTCTCACCTTTCCGCCATTGCTAGCCTCTTCGGTACCGTGCATTGCCCTTTCTCACCTTGAGAGTTGGTGCAAACTTTGCCAGTGCATCCAAACCCCGTGATACGATACGCTCTATCACACATAAACCTCCTTATATGTTCCTCAAAACAGCCACCATACCTACCTATTTATGGCATTTCCATAGCCATTTCGAGATATATTGCCATGCAACTTCCACCATCATCATCATGACATACATTACTTTTGTCATATTGCCATTGCATGATCATGTAGTTGACATCGTATTTGTGGAAAAGCCACCATGCATTATTTTTCATACACGTCACTCTTGATTCATTGCACCATCCCGGTACACCGCCGGAGGCATTCATTGTTGGGGAACGTTGCAGAAAATTAAAATTTTTTCTACGGTTTCACCAAGATCCATCTATGAGTTCATCTAAGCAACGAGTCAAGGGAGTGAGTTTGCATCTACATACCACTTGTAGATCGCGTGCGGAAGCGTTCAAGGGGATGGTGATGATGGAGTCGTACTCGCCGTGATTCAGATCACCGATGACCAAGTGCTGAACGGACAGCACCTCCGTGTTCACCACACGTACGGTACGGACGACGTCTCCTCCGTCTTGATCCAGCAAGGAGGAAGGAGAGGTTGAGGAAGACAGCTCCAACGGCAGCACGATGGCGTGGTGTTGTTAGTGCAGCAGTACTCCGACAGGGCTTCGCCAAGCACATACGGAGGAGGAGAGGTGTTGGGGAGGGGAGGGGCTGCGCCTTGGCTTGGGTGTTCAGCCCTCCCCTCACCCCTCTATTTATAGGGAAAGGGGCAAGGGGGGCCGGCCCCTCTAGATGGGATCTAGAGGGGGGGCGGCGGCCAGGGAGGGGGAACTTGCCCCCCAAGCAAGGGGGGCGCCCCTTCTACCCCCCCAACCCTAGGCGCATGGGCCCAAGGGGGGCGCCCAGCCCTCCAGGGGCTGGCTCCTGCCCCATGCAGCCCATGTGGCCCCTCGGGAGGGGTGGCCCCTCCCGGTGGACCCCCGGAACTCTTCCGGTGGCCCCGGTACAATACCGATATGCCCCCGAAACCTTCCGATGTCCTTATGACAACTTCCCATATATAAATCTTTACCTCCGGACCATTCCAGAACTCCTCCTGACATCCGGGATCTCATCCGGGACTCCGAACAACATTCGGTAATCACATACAAGTCTTCCTAATAACCCTAGCGTCACCGAACCTTAAGTGTGTAGACCCTACGGGTTCGGGAGACACGCAGACATGACCGAGACGGCTCTCAGGTCAATAACCAACAGCGGGACCTGGATACCCATGTTAGCTCCCACATGCTCCTCAATGATGTCATCGGATGAACCACGATGTCGAGGATTCAAGCAACCCCGTATACTATTCCCTTTGTCAATCGGTACGTTACAAGCCCGAGACTCGATTGTCGGTATCCCAATACCTCGTTCAGTCTCGTTACCGGCAAGTCACTTTACTCGTACTGTAATGCATGATCCCGTGACCAAACACTTGGTCACTTTGAGCTCATTATGATGATGCATTACCGAGTGGGCCCAGAGATACCTCTCCGTCATACGGAGTGACAAATCCCAGTCTCGATCCATGTCAACCCAACAGACACTTTCAGAGATACCTGTAGTGCACCTTTATAGTCACCCAGTTACGTTGTGAAGTTTGATACACCCAAAGCACTCCTACGGTATCCGGGAGTTACACGATCTCATGGTCTAAGGAAGAGATACTTGACATTGAAAAAAGCTCTAGCAAAACGAACTACACGATCTTGTGCTATGCTTAGGATTGGGTCTTGTCCATCACATCATTCTCCTAATGATGTGATCCCGTTGTCAATAACATCTAATGTCCATAGTCAGGAAACCATGACTATCTGTTGACCAACGAGCTAGTCAACTAGAGGCTCACTAGGGACATGTTATGGTCTATGTATTCACACGTGTATTACGATTTCCGGATAATACAATTATAGCATGAATAAAAGACAATTATCATGAACAAGGAAATATAATAATAATGCTTTTATTATTGCCTCTAGGGCATATTTCCAACAGTGTCCCACTTGCACTAGAGTCAATAATCTAGTTACATTGTGATGAATCGAACACCCATAGAGTTCTGGTGTTGATCATGTTTTGCTCGCGAGAGAGGTTTAGTCAACGGATCTGCGACATTCAGATCCGTATGTACTTTGCAAATATCTATGTCCCCATCTTGAACATTTTCACGGATGGAGTTGAAACGACGCTTGATGTGCCTGGTCTTCTTGTGAAACCTGGGCTCCTTGGCAAGGGCAATAGCTCCAGTGTTATCACAGAAGAGTTTGATCGGCCCCGACGCATTGGGTATGACTCCTAGGTCGGTGATGAACTCCTTCACCCAAATAGCTTCATGCGCTGCCTCCGAGGCTGCCATGTACTCCGCTTCACATGTAGATCCCGCCACGACGCTCTGCTTGCAGCTGCACCAGCTTACTGCTCCACCATTCAACATATACACGTATCCGGTTTATGACTTAGAGTCATCCAGATCTGTGTCGAAGCTAGCGTCAACGTAACCCTTTACGACGAGCTCTTCGTCACCTCCATAAACGAGGAACATGTCCTTTGTCCTTTTCAGGTACTTCAGGATATTCTTGACCGCTGTCTAGTGCTCCTTGCCGGGATTACTTTGGTACCTTCCTACCAAACTTACGGCAAGGTCTACATCAGGTCTGGTACACAGCATGGCATACATAATAGATCCTATGGCTGAAGCATATGGAATGACACTCATCTCTTCTTTATCTTTTGCCGTGGTCGGGCATTGAGCCGTGCTCAATCTCACACCTTGTAATACAGGCAAGAACCCCTTCTTGGACTGATCCATTTTGAACTTCTTCAAAATCTTATCAAGGTATGTGCTTTGTGAAAGACCTATGAGGCGTCTCGATCTATCTCTATAGATCTTGACGCCTAATATATAAGCAGCTTCTCCAAGGTCCTTCATTGAAAAACACTTATTCAAGTAGGCCTTAATGCTATCCAAGAATTCTATATCATTTCCCATCAAAAGTATGTCATCTACATATAATATGAGAAATGCTACAGAGCTCCCACTCACTTTCTTGTAAACGCAGGCTTCTCCATAAGTCTGCATAAACCCAAACGCTTTGATCATTTCATCAAAGCGAATGTTCCAACTCCGAGATGCTTGCACCAGCCCATAAATGGATCGCTGGAGCTTGCATACTTTGTTAGCATTCTTAGGATCGACAAAACCCTCCGGCTGCATCATATACAATTCTTCCTTAAGATGCCCGTTAAGGAATGCCGTTTTGACGTCCATCTGCCATATCTCATAATCATAGTATGCGGCAATTGCTAACATGATTCGGACGGACTTAAGCTTTGCTACGGGAGAGAAAGTCTCATCGTAGTCAATCCCTTGAACTTGCCGATAACCCTTAGCGACAAGTCGAGCTTTATAGATGGTGACATTACCATCCGCGTCCGTCTTCTTCTTAAAGATCCATTTGTTTTCTATCGCTCGCTGATCATCGGGCAAGTCAGTCAAAGTCCATACTTTGTTTTCATACATGGATTCTATCTCGGATTTCATGGCTTCTAGCCATTTGTTGGAATCTGGGCCCGCCATCGCTTCTTCATAGTTCGAAGGTTCACCGTTGTCTAACAACATGATTTCCAGGACAGGGTTGCCGTACCACTCTGGTGCGGAATGTGTCCTTGTGGACCTACGAAGTTCAGTAGCAACTTGATCCGAAGTACCTTGATCATCATCATTATTTTCCTCTTCAGTTGGTGTAGGCATCACAGGGACATTTTCCTGAGCTGCACTACTTTCCCGTTCAAGAGGTAGTACTTCATCGAGTTCTACTTTCCTCCTACTTACTTCTTTCGAGAGAAACTCTTTTTCCAGAAAGGATCCGTTCTTGGCAACAAAGATCTTGCCCTCGGATCTTAAGTAGAAGGTATACCCAATGGTTTCTTTAGGGTATCCTATGAAGACGCATTTTCCCGACTTGGGTTCGAGCTTTTTAGGTTGAAGTTTCTTGACATAAGCATCGCATCCCCAAACTTTTAGAAACGACAGCTTAGGTTTCTTACCAAACCATAATTCATACGGTGTCGTCTCAACGGATTTAGACGGTGCCCTATTTAAAGCGAATGTAGCTGTCTCTAGAGCGTATCCCCAAAATGATAGCGGTAAATCGGTAAGAGACATCATAGATCGCACCATATCCAATAGAGTGCGATTACGATGTTCGGACACACCATTTCGCTGAGGTGTTCCAGGCGGCGTGAGTTGTGAAACGATTCCACATTTTCTTAAGTGTGTACCAAATTCATGACTTAAATATTCTCCTCCACGATCCGATCGTAAGAATTTTATCTTTCGGTCACGTTGATTCTCTACTTCATTCTGAAATTCCTTGAACTTTTCAAAGGTCTCAGACTTGTGTTTCATCAAGTAGACATACCCATATCTACTCAAGTCATCAGTGAGAGTGAGAACATAACGATATCCTCCGCGAGCCTCAACACTCATTGGATCGCACACATCGGTATGTATGATTTCCAACAAGTTGGTTGCTCGCTCCATTGTTCCGGAGAACGGAGTCTTGGTCATTTTGCCCATGAGGCATGGTTCGCATGTGTCAAATGATTCATAATTGAGAGACTCTAAAAGTCCATCAGCATGGAGCTTCTTCATGCGCTTGACACCAATGTGACCAAGGCGGCAATGCCATAAGTATGTGGGACTATCGTTATCAACTTTACATCTTTTGGTATTCATGCTATGAATATGTGTAACATTACGTTCGAGATTCATTAAGAATAAACCATTGACCATCGGGGCATGACCATAAAACATATCTCTCATATAAATAGAACAACCATTATTCTCGGATTTAAATGAGTAGCCATCTCGTATTAAACAAGATCCAGATACAATGTTCATGCTCAAACTTGGCACTAAATAACAATTATTGAGGTTCAAAACTAATCCCGTAGGTAAATGTAGAGGTAGCGTGCCGACGGCGATCACATCGACCTTGGAACCATTACGGATGCGCACCGTCACCTCGTCTTTCGCCAGTCTCCGCTTATTCCGCAGCTCCTGCTGTGAGTTACAAATATGAGCACTGGCACCGGTATCAAATACCCAGGAGTTACTACGAGTACTGGTAAGGTACACATCAATTACATGTATATCAAATATACCTTTAGTGTTGCCGGCCTTCTTGTCTGCTAAGTATTTGGGGCAGTTCCGCTTCCAGTGACCCTTCCCCTTGCAATAAAAGCACTCACTTTCAGGCTTGGGTCCATTCTTTGACTTCTTCCCGGCAACTGGCTTACCGGGCGCGGCAACATCTTTGTCGTCCTTCTTGAAGTTCTTCTTACCCTTGCCCTTCTTGAATTTAGTGGTCTTATTGACCATCAAAACTTGATGTTCTTTCTTGATTTCAACCTCTGCTGACTTCAGCATCGAAAATACTTCAGGAATGGTCTTCACCATCCCCTGCATATTGTAGTTCATCACAAAGCTCTTGTAGCTTGGTGGGAGCGACTGAAGGATTCTGTCAATGACCGCCTCATCCGGGAGGTTAATGTCCAGTTGGGACAGGCGGTTGTGCAACCCAGACATTTTGAGTATGTGCTCACTGACAGAACTATTTTCCTCCATCTTACAACTATAGAACTTGTTGGAGACTTCATATCTCTCAACCCGGGCATGAGCTTGGAAAACTAGTTTCAGCTCCTCGAACATCTCATATGCTCCGTGTTGCTCAAAACGCTTTTGGAGCCCCGGTTCTAAGCTGTAAAGCATGCCGCACTGAACGAGGGAGTAATCATCAGCACGAGACTGCCAAGCATTCATAATGTCTTGGTTCTCTGGGACGGGAGCGTCACCTAGCGGTCCTTCTAGGACATATTGTTTCCTGGCAGCTATGAGGATGACCCTCAGGTTCCGGACCCAGTCCGTATAGTTGCTTCCATCATCTTTCAGCTTGGTTTTCTCTAGGAACGCGTTGAAGTTCATGTTGACATGAGCGTTGGCCATTTGATCTACAAGACATATTTTGCAAAGGTTTTAGACTAAGTTCATGATAATTAAGTTCATCTAATCAAATTAATATAATGAACTCCCACTCAGATTAGACATCCCTCTAGTCATCTAAGTGTTACACGATCCGAGTCGACTAGGCCGTGTCCGATCATCACGTGAGACGGACTAGTCATCGTCGGTGAACATTCTCATGTTGATCGTATCTTCCATACGACTCGTGTTCGACCTTTCGGTCTCCGTGTTCCGAGGCCATGTCTGTACATGCTAGGCTCGTCAAGTTAACCCTAAGTGTTTTGCATGTGTAAAACTGTCTTACACCCGTTGTATGTGAACGTAAGGATCTATCACACCCGATCATCACGTGGTGCTTCGAAACGACGAACTTTAGCAACGGTGCACAGTTAGGGGAGAACACTTCTTGAAATTTTTGTAAGGGATCATCTTATTTACTACCGTCATTCTAAGTAAACAAAATGCGTAAACATAATAAACATCACATGCAATTATATAATAGTGACATGATATGGCCAATATCATATAGCTCCTTCGATCTCCATCTTCGGGGCTCCATGATCATCTTCGTCACCGGCATGACACCATGATCTCCATCATCATGATCTCCATCATCGTGTCTTCATGAAGTTGTCACGCCAACGACTACTTCTACTTCTATGGTTAACGCGTTTAGCAACAAAGTAAAGTAATTTACATGGCGTTCTTCAATGACACGCAGGTCATATAAAAATAAAGACAACTCCTATGGCTCCTGCCGGTTGTCATACTCATCGACATGCAAGTCGTGATTCCTATTACAAGAACATGATCTCATACATCACAATATATCATTCATCATTCATCACAACTTCTGGCCATATCACATCACATGACAATTGCTGCAAAAACAAGTTAGACGTCTTCTAATTATTGTTGCATCTTTTACGTGGCTGCAATTGGGTTCTAGCAAGAACGTTTTCTTACCTACGAATAACCACAACGTGATCTTGTCAACTTCTATGTACCCTTCATAAGGACCCTTTTCATCGAATCCGCTTCAACTAAAGTGGGAGAGACAGACACCCGCCAGCCACCTTATGCAACTAGTGCATGTTAGTCGGTGGAACCGGTCTCACGTAAGCGTACGTGTAAGGTTGGTCCGGGCCGCTTCATCCCACAATACCGCTGAAGCAAGATAAGACTAGTAGCGGCAAGCAAGTTGACAAGATCTACGCCCACAACAAAATTGTGTTCTACTCGTGCAATAGAGAACTACGCATAAACCTGGCTCATGATGCCACTGTTGGGGAACGTTGCAGAAAATTAAAAAAATTTCTACGGTTTCACCAAGATCCATCTATGAGTTCATCTAAGCAACGAGTCAAGGGAGTGAGTTTGCATCTACATACCACTTTTAGATCGCGTGCGGAAGCGTTCAAGGGGATGGTGATGATGGAGTCGTACTCGCCGTGATTCAGATCACCGATGACCAAGTGCTGAACGGACAGCACCTCCGCGTTCAACACACGTACGGTACGGACGACGTCTCCTCCGTCTTGATCCAGCAAGGAGGAAGGAGAGGTTGAGGAAGACAGCTCCAACGGCAGCACGACGGCGTGGTGTTGTTGGTGCAGCAGTACTTTGACAGGGCTTCGCCAAGCACATACGGAGGAGGAGAGGTGTTGGGGAGGGGAGGGGTTGCGCCTTGGCTTGGGTGTTCAGCCCTCCCCTCACCCCTCTATTTATAGGGGAAGGGGCAAGGGGGCCGGCCCCTCTAGATGGGATCTAGAGGGGGGCGGCGGCCAGGGAGGGGGAACTTGCCCCCCAAGCAAGGGGGGCGCCCCTTCTAGGGTTCCCCCCCAACCCTAGGCGCATGGGCCCAAGGGGGGGGGGCGCCCAGCCCTCCAGGGGCTGGCTCCTGCCCCACGCAGCCCATGTGGCCCCCCGGGAGGGGTGGCCCCTCCCGGTGGACCCCCGGAACTCTTCCGGTGGCCCCGGTACAATACCGATATGCCCCCGAAACCTTCCGGTGTCCTGATGACAACTTCCCATATATAAATCTTTACCTCCGGACCATTCCGGAACTCCTCGTGACGTCCGAGATCTCATCCGGGACTCCGAACAACATTCGGTAATCACATACAAGTCTTCCTAATAACCCTAGCGTCACCGAACCTTAAGTGTGTAGACCCTACGGGTTCGGGAGACACGCAGACATGACCGAGACGGCTCTCAGGTCAATAACCAACAGCGGGATCTGGATACCCATGTTGGCTCCCACATGCTCCTCGATAATGTCATCGGATGAACCACGATGTCGAGGATTCAAGCAACCCCGTATACTATTCCCTTTGTCAATCGGTACGTTACAAGCCTGAGACTCGATCGTCGGTATCCCAATACCTCGTTCAGTCTCGTTACCGGCAAGTCACTTTACTCGTACCGTAATGCATGATCCCGTGACCAAACACTTGGTCACTTTGAGCTCATTATGATGATGCATTACCAAGTGGGCCCAGAGATACCTCTCCGTCATACGGAGTGACAAATCTCAGTCTCGATCCGTGTCAACCCAACAGACACTTTCGGAGATACCTGTAGTGCACCTTTATAGTCACCCAGTTACGTTGTGACGTTTGGTACACCCAAAGCACTCCTACGGTATCCGGGAGTTACACGATCTCATGGTCTAAGGAAGAGATACTTGACATTGAAAAAAGCTCTAGCAAAACGAACTACACGATCTTGTGCTATGCTTAGGATTGGGTCTTGTCCATCACATCATTCTCCTAATGATGTGATCCCGTTGTCAATAACATCTAATGTCCATAGTCAGGAAACCATGACTATCTGTTGACCAACGAGCTAGTCAACTAGAGGCTCACTAGGGACATGTTATGGTCTATGTATTCACACGTGTATTACGATTTCCGGATAATACAATTATATCATGAATAAAAGACAATTATCATGAACAAGGAAATATAATAATAATGCTTTTATTATTGCCTCTAGGGCATATTTCCAACATTCATATAGAGTCATATCTTGTTCTAAGTTTCGAGTTGTAATCCTTGTGTTGTAATCAATAGAAGTGTGATGATCATCATTATTAGACCGTTGCCCAATCAAAAAAAAAGAGAAAGGCCAAAAGAAAAGAAGAAGGCCCCCCCAAAAAAAAGGGGGGGGGGCAATGCTACTATCTCTTTTTCCACACTTGTGCTTCAAAGTAGCACCTTGTTCTTCATGTAGTCTCATATATTGTGCTTCAAAGTAGCACCTTGTTCTTCATGTAGTGAGTCTCATATATTGTGCTTCAAAGTAGCACCATGCTTTTCATGTAGAGAGTCTCATGTGTTATCACTTTCATATACTAGTGGGAATTTTTCATTATAGAACTTGGCTTGTATATTCCTACGATGGGCTTCCTCAAATGCCCTAGGTCTTCATGAGCAAGCAAGTTGGATGCACACCCACTAGTTTTATTTTGTTGAGCATTCATAGCTCTAGTGCATCCGTTGCATGGCAATCCCTACTCCTCATGTTGACATCAATTGATGGGTATCTCCATAGCCCGTTGATTATCCTCGTCAATGCGAGACTTTCTCCATTTTTTGTCTTCTCCACACAATCCCCATCATCATATTCTATTCCACCCATAGTGCTATATCCATGGATCATGCTCATGTATTGCGTGAAGGTTGAAAAAGTTTGAGATTATTTAAGTATGAAACAATTTCTTGGCTTGTCATCGGGGGTATAGAAGTTGGGAACATCTTTGTGTGACGAAAATGAAGCATAGCCTAACTATATGATTTTGTAGGGATGAACTTTCTTTTGCCATGCTATTTTGAGAAGACATGATTACTTCGATTAGTATGCTTGAAGTATTATTATTTTTGTGTCAATATGAACTTTTGTCTTGAATCTTTCGGATCTGAATATTCATATCACAAGTAAGAAGATTTATATTGAAATTATGCCAAAGTATCACTCCGCATCAAAAGTTCTTTTTTTTATCATTTACCTACTCGAGGACGAGCAGGAATTAAGCTTGGGAATGCTTGATACGTCTCCAACGTAACTATAATTTTTGATTGCTACATGCTACTTTATCTACTGTTTTAGGCAATATTGGGCTTTATTATACACTTTTATATTGTTTTTGGGACTAACCTATTAACCGGAGGCCCAGCCCAGATTTGCTGTTTTATGCCTATTTCAGTGTTTCGAGGAAAAGGAATATCAGACGGAGTCAAAATGGAACGAAATCAACTGGAGAAGTTAATTTTGGAAGGAAACCAACCTGATGGGCTTGGAGTGCACGCCAGGGGAGTCCCAGGCTGACCACGAGGGTGGAGGGCGCGCCCCCCTACCTCGTGAGCAACCCGGAGGTCCACCGACGTACCCCATGCACCCATATATACCTACGTACCCTAAAACTTCCAGAATAGAAGATAGATCGAGAGTTCCGCCGCCGCAAGCCTCTGTAGCCACCAAAAACTAATCGGGACCCTGTTCCCGCACCCTGTCGGAGGGGGATCCCATCACCGGAGGCCATCTTCATCATCCCGGCTCTATCCATGACGAGGAGGGAGTAGTTCACCCTCGGGGCTGAGGGTATATACCAGTAGCTATGTGTTTGATCTCTCTCTCTCTCTCTCTCTCTCTCTCTCTCTCTCTCTCTCTCTCTCTCTCTCTCTCTCGTGTTCTCTCTCGTGTTCCTCTATGGCACGATCTTGATGTATCCCGACCTTTGCTATTGTAGTTGGATCTTATGATGTTTCTCCCCCTCTACTCTCTTGTGATGAATTGAGTTTCCCCTTTGAAGTTATCTTATCGGATTGAGTCTTTTATGAACACTTGATGTATGTCTTGTGTGGGATAACCATGGTGACAATGGGTTATTCTATTGATCCACTTGATGTATGTTTTGGTGATCAACTTGCGGGTTTCGTGACACTTGGAAACCTATGCATAGGGGTTGGCACACGTTCTTGACTCTCCGGTAGTAGCTTTGGGGCACTCTTTGAAGTACTTTTATGTTGGTTGGATGAATCTGAGATTGTGTGATGCATATCGTATAATCATGCCCACGGATACTTGAGGTGACAATGGAGTATTTAGGTGACATTAGGGTTTTGGTTGATTTGTGTCCTAAGGTGTTATTCTAGTACGAACTCTTTTATAGATCGATCCGAAAGAATAGCTTTGTGGTGGTTTCGTACCTGACCATAATCTCTACGTTTGTTCTCCGCTATTAGTGGCTTTGGAGTGACTCTTTGTTGCATGTTAAGGGCTTGTCATATGTTCTATCTATGTTATTATTGTTGAGAGAACTTACACTAGTGAAAGTATGAACCCTAGGTCTTGTTTCCTACCATTGCAATACCGTTTACGCTCACTTTTACCACTTGTTACCTTTCTATTTTTATTATTCAGATTACAAAAACCCATATCTACTATCTATTTTGCACTTGTATCTTCATCTCTTCGCCGAACTAGTGCACCTATACAATTTACCATTGTATTGGGTGTGTTGGAGACACAAGTGACTCTTTGTTATTTGGTTGCAGGGTTGCTTGAGAGAGACCATATTCATTCTACGCCTCCTACGGATTGATAAACCTTAGGTCATCCACTTGAGGGAAATTTGCTACTGTCCTACAAACCTGTGCACTTGCAGGCCCAACAATGTCTACAAAAAGAAGGTTGTGTAGTAGACATCAATCCGCTTACGAAAGGCTTACCACCTAGTGTGTTCAAGGAACACTTAGCCAGCATGGGTTTAAGGGAAAGCCTATGATTCCTGGATCATGAAAGGCCCAAAAGGAACATAATTTGTTTCAAAACAGAAAGGTATGTTGTAGCTGTCTGATTCTACCGGCAATTAAGCTGTGATGATGAAGCATGCTCTATGTACTAATCGGTGATGTAACTAGTAAAGTATAAAGTATAAAGTTAAAAGAAAAGTTGAGATAGGGGGAGAATGTTAGATTGATCTCCTCCCGATCGAGCCCAACGGTTCGACGGGCCCTTGACTCGCGCCCTGATCGGGGGCGCCCAACTAAACTCTGGTTGGTGGGCCCGTGTCGCCACGCTACATAAAGAGGTGGGGGGCGCACACGGTACGAGGTTCATTGTGCGCCGCAGCCTCCCACCGACATCCCTACCGATCTAGGGTTATGTCACACCCTAGCTAGTCATGCATTAGAGTGTTGCATCATGTTTATTCTTTCATCAGAAACTTGAAATGGGGATGACAGAACCCCCAGTCCCCTCTGAAACCAACTAGGGTTTACTAAAATAATTTTCAATGAACCTGAAATGCCCTTCTAAAATGTCCATCATTTTTGTCTTGGTTCAGAACCTCTGCCAAAAAGTGGTGCACATTTTCCTAGGCCATCTTAGGGTTTTTGAATTAATTCATAAATATTTGAATTTGGGCATTTAAAATTATATAAAATATTTAAATGCTCAAATACCTCCAAACTAAAATGTTTCATGTTGGAAATAATCCAGCTATGGACCAGGAGTGATTTGGTGATTTTTGAAGTTGCCTAGGTATTTTATTTAATTCAACAAAGTTGCAGAAGTATTAGAAAAACAGAAAACAGAAGAAAATGAAAAAAACTTACCTGGCGCCTGCCCCGGCCCACCTGCCGGCCCAGCCCAGCACCGCTCCAGCGAGCTGCTTGCCGGCCAGGCAGGCAGGCAGGTGCCCGACGGCGACCGCGGCGTGCGCCACGCACCTGCTCGCCGCCTCGCCGCTCCCCTCGCCAGGTGACGTCGAGGATCGGTCTCTCTCTCTCCCCCGAACCCCCCAGACACCCCCTCTCCTCTCCAGCTCCTCCCCCTCGCACGCCCCAGCCATGGCCGACGCCATCGCCGCCACCCCCTCGCCGTAGCCACGCCCTCCGACCACCCCACGCCGTCTCACCGTGTCCAGGAGCTCCGCCGCTGTCCACTTCATCGAGCAGCCGAGCCCCGAGCGCTCGCAACGCCCGAGACCACCGCACCGACCTCGCCCGAGCTCACCGTCGCCGGAGATCCCCTTCAACGCCGTCGTCGCTCCGGTCCATCTCCGGCCGCACCAAGAACTCCGTCGCACTCACTGTGAGCTTAGCCATCTTCCCCTCCCTTCCGTTCTTGCTCCCGAGCCGTGTAGCAACTTCCCGGAGCTCAACCGCACCCACCGCCGTGGAGCTCGTCGCCGACGTGCTCCCGGTCATCCTCCGGCCACAAGATGGTGTCCATCCTACTCACCAAGTTCCGCAGCACCTAGCTAGCTACTCCACGAGCCTCACCGAACCCTCTAGCGCCAAGTTCACCTCCGACCGAACCCCGGTGGCCGCCAAAGTCGTCGCCGGCGCCAACTCCGGCCATCCCGACCTCAACGGACTCCGCCAAGAGCTGCGGTTTGTCCTCAGCTTCCCTCCGGTGGTCTCCGCGGCCCATTTGGTGGCCGAAATGGCCAAAACCACTTCCGCCGCCGCGTCGGGCTCGCCGGCGGCTAAACGCCGGTGCAGCCGACCCGGGTTTGACCACGGGTGGGCCCTGGTTGACTCCCCTGAGTCAATGACAGGTGGGGCCCAGCCCTGTTAATTAAACAGGATTAGTTTTAATTAAGTTTTAATTAAAATAATCACCCTGACATGCGGGACCCACTGTTAGGTTTGACCTGGACCAGTTCCGTTGACCTGCTGACGTCACACTGACGTCAGGCTGACGCAGTAATTGATTTTCTGGATTTAAATTAAATCAGGAAATTCCAGAATATTATTTAAACTTCAAAAATTCATAACTTTTATTCTGTAACTCCAAATTGGACAAATTATATATGAAAAATGATCAGAAAAATCCAATCTATCCATCTGTACTATTTTCATGCATGATCAAACAAGTTAAATTGATGTTTTAAGCAGAACAAGGAAAAGCACTTTAAAAGGCCATGTTTGAGTTTGAAGTTTGAATCTTTGATTCAAATTTGTTCAAACCCTTCTGGTTTTAGTTGCATTAGCCCAATACACTCATTTTGCCATGTCTCATGCATGCATCATATTGTTGCATACTGTTTGGTAATGTTTGTGTATCGGTGCTCTCTGCGGCAGGTTCTGTCCCCGAAGAGTACCCTGATTACCCTAGCGAAGAACCGTATCAGTGCATCGAACCATCAGGCAAGCAACCAACCATTTGATCATATCGATACAATCCCATGTTCTTGCTCCTGCTCTCTTTTACTGCATTAAGACAACGCGATTCAAACTGCTGTGTGCTACGGTAGTTGAACCCATTTCCTCTGCATGACCTGTCGTTGCCACAGTGACTAGATGAAACTCACTAGCATGTGTAGGAGTTGATTGAGCCATATGTATGTGTTGTTCCTACCTTGCTATGCCTGCTATGCTTAGAGTCGTGTCAGGTCTGGTTCATCTGGGTGATGGGCTAGAGTGAAATGATTATGTCGGTAATGAGAGTGGTGTGGTGAACACGATTTGGTAAAGGTATCGATGAGAGGCCATGTAGGAGTACATGGTGGGTTGTTTCATTGAAGCCGACCTTAAGCACTGAGATCTGTATGCGTGATTTAAGATACAGCTACTACCATGCATTGGGCCCTGAAATATGACCCCGCTCGACTTCTTATTCACCCTAGCTCTCTGTCCAGGAGTTGCAAGTAGTTTCTGGTGTTTGTAGCCTACTGGAGGCCGTGGACAGCGCTAACCGTAGGGGTGGGCTGTGATGCGGTAGGTACGTGGCCGGGTGTACCGAATACCCGTTAGGTATCTCGGGAACCCTGTTCACATCGTTCGGGGCCGTATGGGAAACCTCGGCCGGACTCCCTGCGGATGGAACCTGAATAGGCGATAAACCTGGACTAGAGGCTTAAGTGTTTAGGTAGGTCGTGGTCTACACCCACGTCGGCTTTCGCTTGAAGTCTGCCGAGCACATGTCGTGTGCAGACGCTAAGTGGTGGAAACATGTATGAAGAAGTACACCCCTGCAGGGTTATCATAATCTATTCGAATAGCCGCGTCCGCGGTAAAGGACTACTTGGTTGCCTATACAGTTCATAGACAAGTAAATGGAAACTGTTAAAAGCCTCAAGATAAGTGTGAGTGCCAGGGATGGCTCTTCCGTAGGAAGACGGAGGTGGATCCTCGGTAGTGTATTGAAGTGGTGAGTAGTGGACTCGTGTGCGCAAAACCATTTCAAGTTGGAGTATCGTAGGATAGCCTAGCCAAGAGTCAAAGCTGGCTTGCTGCAATAACCCCACCAACCCTTCTTGATACTAAGCATGTATGTAGGATCTGATGTAAGTCTTGCTGAGTACCTCTGTACTCATGTTGCTATAATTTACATTTTTACAGAAGACGCTACAACCCCTTCTGATGGGTTCTATGTAGACGTTGACATCAACGAGTAGGCTAAAGACCCAGGTGGTGACCCTGAGCTTGTGAAGGACCTTGTAGTATAGCTAGGCTTCCCAAGCCTCTTTTATTTTACTAGTTGTCTGTACTCAGACAAGTCACTTCCGCTGCTGGTTTGTATGACTGTATGACTTGTATGTTGGGTCGTGAGACCCGTACCTTTGTGTATGTTATGTATGGCTCCCTGAGCCTTAAATAAAGTACTTGTGTCGTAGAGTCATGTTGTGATGCTTCGTTGTATTTGCACATATCGAGCATATTGTGTGTATGATTGAAATGCTTGATATGTGTGGGATCTGACTATCTAGTTGTTTATCTTTAGTAGCCTCTCTTACCGGGAAATGTCTCCTAGTGTTACCGCTGAGCCATGGTAGCTTGCTACTGCTCTGGAACACTTAGGCTGGCCGGCATGTGTCCTTCTTCGTTCCTGTGTTTGTCCCTTCTGGGAAATGTCACGCTTTGAGTACCGGAGTCCTGTTAGCCCGCTACAGCCCGGTTTACTGGAGTCCTGCTAGCCCAGTGCTACAGCCCGGACCCACTTGCTGATGACCGACACGTTCGAAGCTGGGTCATGGATGCCTGTCCCTGTAAGTCTGTGCCACTTTGGGTTTACGACTAGTCATGTCAGCCCGGGCTCTTTATCATATGGATGCTAGCGCCACTATCATATACGTGAGCCAAAAGGCGCAAACGGTCCCGGGCAAAGGTAAGGCGACACCCGTGGGGATACCGTGCGTGAGGCCGCAAAGTGATATGAGGTGTTATCGGCTAGATCGATGTGACATCGAGTCGGGGTCCTGACAGCGTTGGCATCAGAGCCGGACTGCCTGTAGGTTCTCCAAGCCAAACTGGTCGATGTTGAGTCTAGAAATTCTTTAGTTATATGTAGGGGAATTGTTTGTGGGATGGAACGTAAGGCTCTTTTTACTCCTTTATCTTATGACATTCTGATCTGAGTCAGTCCATTCTTCTACCGGGGGATAAGGAATTAGGACCTATTCTCTCTATCAGGATCACGTGTTACTAATCAGTAGTACCTTATAAGTTTGATGGTTACCAGCCTAGTTCAGTTCTACTACCACATTATGTTGCCAAAATGGTTTCAGAACTTTGATATGGTGATGTTGAGTGTGTACGAAATCCTTTGTCAAATGTCTCAAATCCTTTTGAGCATTTACAGCTGTTATGCTGCCGAAATTTTGCTAGAAATTCTAATGCCTTTGCATTATGATTGTGCTTTCAGATGGCCACTCGCGACCTCAATCAAGTGGTTCGCCTGACTCGATGCCTAGATGTACCCGGCCATACTGCCAAGTTGGTCAGGGTAATGACTGAGGCTGGATACCGCTGGTATCCTGAGTACACGGTCGAAGAGCAATTCCGAGATTTTAATCAGAGCCAGTATCTCTGCACTGTCAGGATATTTCCATCTTATCCTGGATCCACCGAGCCTCTTCACTGCTCTTATGGACTCGGGGTTACCATTGAGATGGCTGTGCAGGACGCCGCCTACTCTATGATGACCATTATGCGAGTCAGATCTGGTATATTTCGGGACTCTGATTTCCGGTATATGCCAGGATCACTTCCGGGAGCACAAGGGTATCTCCAGGCTATCTATGCTGACTCCACTCAGGAGGATTCACGGACTCGCACCACTGCTGAGATGCTCGAGGATAAGGACCGTGAAAATCGGGCCTTAAGGCTAGAGCTCTTCAACACCCGTGCTGACCACTGGGCCACTTTGACTCGGTTCGCACCGGCGGTGCAAGCTGGATTCTCAGATATGCGCGATCTCTATCCTGTGAGATCTGCTCTGCCAGACGTGATGGTTTGGCGTGATGTAGGAGGCATCACCCCACCTCGCGGTCCCCGCAGGCCACCGTTTGTTGGTCCAAGGCCTCATCCTAGCCCCTATGGTCCACAAGCTCCGCGAGATCGTCTGTTTCCGGATGATCATGTTGAGCTCCCAGGCTATGGAGGTGACTTCTATGAGGACTACTACGGATCGGTCTGAGTTAGTGGTAGTATCACTAGTTCGCACTAGCTGTGTCGTCTATCGTCCCGCGTGACTCGTGGGATATGACCTAGTTTGTACTCCTTCCGGAGGTGTAGAAAAATAATGTATAGGAGCTTGGAATGCCTCTGATGAGATGTAATCCTCTTTTCACCGTAATAGTACTTTGTTTGGTCTTGTACTAAACCCGGTATGGTGTGTATGACGATGGAATAAAGAAGCAGTTTCTGTATCTACCATGTCATACGGATGATCATCTTGCATTTCGAGTTATTCCTTACATTTTATCCTATGTCGGAAATTTTATCATCCTGACTAAATCGTTGTCTTGTTTACCTAGGATGGTCAACACGCGCGCTAACCCTGCTTCTCAAGAGCAGGCCGAAGGCAGTGAAGCCAGGAATGAAAATCTGCCTCATCCTCCTTCCCTAGCTGAGGTTATGATGGAAGCTGAGAGAAACAAGCGGGAGACCAACCGTTTGTTGGAGCGTATTGAACAGAATACAGCACACCATCAGAGGGCTAACGTGGTGTCACTCAGTGATTTTATCAAATTGCATCCACCCACGTTCCACCACTCCGTCGAGCCTCTCGACGCTGATGACTGGCTTCGCAGTATCTCTCATAAACTGCGTTCCGCGCTGGTAGCGGAGGCTGACAAGGTCACCTTTGCTGCATATCATCTTGAAGGCCCCGCCAGTCTATGGTGGGAGAATTATGGAGCTATGCGCCCAGCGGGCCATGTCACAACTTGGGCTGAGTTCAGCGAGGCTTTCCGTGAACATCACATTCCGGAGGGTCTCATGGACCGTAAACGTGAAGAATTTTGCAGTTTCACCCAAGGCCGACTTTCTGTGGATGCTTACAGCAGGGAGTTTGGTAATCTCGCACGATATGCAACCGAGGAAGTGTCTACTGATGCCAAGAAGCAAGCAAGGTTCCGTAAGGGCCTTAGTCCTGAGCTTCGCCGCGACCTCCGTCTGCATGAGTGCACATCTTTTTCGAAACTTGTCAACAAAGCCATCAGTGCTGAAACTGGTCAGACTGACTATGACGCAACACGCAAGCATGGCCGTGACATGGGTTTCTCATCCGGTGCTGGTCCTCAGAAGCGCCGCGTGTGGGTACCCAACACCGCCCTGCCACCCAGGTTTACACCGAGGCCATCCTTCCAGGCGCCTCGCCCCATTCAACAGTCTGCTCCAGCCAAGCCCTATGGGGGTCCAACTAACAATGCTCCTCCACGTACCAGTTCCGTGACTTGTTTCAAGTGTGGGGAATCTGGTCACTATATGCGTGAGTGTCCCCAGACCAACCCCAATCAATCTGCTAAAGCTGTTGGCCGTGGCAAGCCGACAGGAAAAATATTCCACGCCAAGCCGGTCACCGCTTCACGTGGCCATGTCAACTGTATCTCTGCCGAAGAAGCTCAAGAGGATCCCAACGTCGTTCTCGGTACGCTTCTTGTTAACTGCCATCCGGCATCTGTTCTTTTCGATACAGGAGCCTCTCATTCTTTTATATCCGAAAGTTATGCTCGTTTGGATAACGTTGCATTCTGTGACATGCCATCCACTATGGAAATCTCTACCCCTGGTTCTAGATGGCAGACCTCTAGGGTAAGTTATGGAAATGAAATCCAAGTCGACAGACTTGTTTTCCTCGCGTCTTTGATAGCCCTTAAATCTTCAGATATTAATATCATTCTGGGTATGGACTGGATGTCGGCTCATCATGCCCAAATCGATTGCTTCTCTAGGACTGTTCAACTCACCCATCCTTTCGGGAGAAATAGTCAATGTCTTGACCCGAATAGCCAAGCGACAATTATATTCTCTTAACGCCAGCCCTTTGCCAGACCTTGAGGACGTTCCGGTAGTCCGTGACTTCCCGGATGTCTTTCCAGAGGAATTGCCAGGTGTTCCACCTGACAGGGATGTTGAGTTTGTAATAGACCTCATTCCAGGAACCGTTCCGATTGCTAGAAGACCTTATAAGATGGCACCCCTAGAACTAGCCGAGCTTAAGAAACAACTCGATGAGTCCTTGAAAAAGGGTTTCATCCGACCTAGCTCATCTCCGTGGGCTTGCCCCGTCCTATTCGTCAAGAAGAAGGATGGTACGGACCGGATGGTTGTAGATTACCGACCTGTCAACTTGGTCACAATCAAGAACAAATATCCGCTTCCCAGGATCAATGACCTGTACGATCAGCTCGCTGGATCCTCAGTCTTCTCCAAAATGGATTTGAGGTTGGGCTACCATCAAATCAAAATCAGAAACGGGGACATTCCTAAAACGGCCTTTGTTACTCGTTATGGCCAATACGAGTACACCGTCATGTCCTTCGGATTAACCAACGCTCCAGCCACCTTTTCTCGGTTAATGAACTCAATCTTCATGGAGTATTTGGATAAATTCGTCGTGGTTTACCTCGATGATATACTCATCTACTCCAAGAACGAGGAAGAACATGCCGAACATCTAAGGCTAGTGTTGCAGAAACTTCGAGAGCATCGCCTTTATGCCAAATTTTCTAAATGTGAATTCTGGTTGTCAGAAGTGACCTATCTGGGTCATGTAATATCTGGTAAAGGTATTGCTGTTAACCCTGAGCGAGTTCAAGCCGTCCTTAATTGGACTCCACCTGAATCAGTCAAGCAAGTTCGGAGTTTTCTGGGCTTAGCGAGCTATTGTCGTCGCTTTGTCGAGAACTTCTCCAAGGTTGCTAAACCTCTAACCGAACTCCTCAAGAAAGATAAAAAGTTCGAATGGACTCCACAATGTGAGCACAGCTTTCAGGAACTGAAAAGACGCCCGACTTCTGCTCCCGTGCTGGTACCGCCAGACTTCTCCAAGGACTTTGTTATCTACTGCGACGCCTCGCGACAAGGACTAGGTTGCATTCTCATGCAAGATCGACACGTAATTGCCTATGCTTCACGGCAATTGCACCCACATGAGGAGAATTATCCTACTCATGATCTAGAGCTTGCAGCCGTAGTCTATGCACCTAAGACCTGGCGACATTACCTCCTCGGTAATCGTTGCGAAATATTCACTGATCACCAAAGTCTGAAGTACATCTTCACCCAACCGGATTTGAATCTCAGGCAGAGACGTTGGATTGAATTGATCACAGACTTCGACTTAGGAATAACCTACACCCCAGGGAAAGCCAACATCATGGCTGATGCGCTAAGTCGTAAATCTTATTGTAACAATCTGGTGTTACAACAAAGTCAACCGCTTCTCCATGAGGAATTTCGGAAGCTTAACCTTCACATTGTTCCTCAAGGATTTCTTTCCACCTTGGTTATGAAACCTACTCTTACGGATCAAATCATTGCTGCCCAGAAGCGAGATAAGGGAATAGCTAAGATCAAGGAGAACATTGCTAGCGGAGGTGCTAGTTGTTTCTCCACAAATGATCATGGTGTTGTGTACTTTGAGAACCGTCTAGTGGTTCCCAAGAACCAGCATCTACGGCAGTTGATCCTTAAGGAGGCTCATGAATCTCCTCTCACTATTCATCCCGGTAGTACTAAGATGTATCAGGACCTACGCCAGAGGTTCTGGTGGACTAGGATGAAGAGAGAAATTGCTCAGTATATTGCAAATTGCGACGTCTGTCGTCGTGTAAAAGCAGAGCACCAACGGCCTGCTGGCACCCTTCAACCCTTAGCTATTCCTGAATGGAAATGGGATAAAATTGGTATGGATTTCATTACCGGTTTTCCCAGGACTAAGAGAGGGAATAATGCTATCTTCGTCGTGGTCGATCGTCTTTCCAAAGTAGCCCATTTCTTACCTGTTCGTGAGAGTATAACCGCTAGTCAGCTGGCAGACTTATACATCTCCCGAATAGTGTCCCTCCATGGTGTTCCTTTGGAAATTAACTCGGATCGAGGAAGTCTTTTCACCTCTCGATTTTGGGAAAGTTTCCAAAATGCTATGGGGACTCGTCTCTCCTTTAGCACCGCCTTCCACCCTCAGTCGAGCGGTCAAGTGGAACGCGTCAACCAGATTCTAGAAGACATGCTTCGAGCCTCTGTTATCTCATTGGGAATGGATTGGGAGAAGTGCCTTCCATTTGCCGAATTCGCTTATAACAACAGCTATCAATCTAGCTTGGGTAAAGCCCCTTTTGAAGTTCTCTATGGACGACGGTGTCGAACACCCTTTAACTGGTCAGAGACCGGGGAAAGACAATTCTTTGGCCCGGATATGATTCAGGAAGCAGAAGAACAAGTTCGCATCGTTTGTGAAAAGTTGAAAACAGCCCAATCTCGTCAAAAGAGTCAATATGACCGAAAACATAAGGCTATGACTTTCGAGGTTGACGAGAAGGCTTATCTTCGGGTCACCCCTCTGAAGGGAACCCATCGTTTCGGTATCAAAGGCAAATTGGCTCCTCGTTACATTGGACCTTTTCGCATTCTCGCCAAACGAGGAGAAGTTGCCTACCAGTTGGAACTACCTCCGCATCTCTCCAGAGTCCACGATGTCTTCCACGTTTTCCCAACTCAGGCGTTGCTTCTCGGATCCTATCCGTGAAGTGGACCACGAAACGCTTGATCTCCAAGATAATCTTACATATCGAGAGTACCCCGTTCGTATCCTCGATCAGGCCGAACGTACCACCCGACGTCATAATATCAAGTTTCTCAAGGTTCAATGGTCGCACCATTCTGAGGATGAAGCAACTTGGGAAAGGGAGGATCGTCTTCGACTCGAGTACCCCGCCTTCTTCCCGGAGGAACCCAAATCTCGGGACGAGATTCTTTTGAGTGGGGGTGAGTTGTCACACCCTAGCTAGTCATGCATTAGAGTGTTGCATCATGTTTATTCTTTCATCAGAAACTTGAAATGGGGATGACAGAACCCCCAGTCCCCTCTGAAACCAACTAGGGTTTACTAAAATAATTTTCAATGAACCTGAAATGCCCTTCTAAAATGTCCATCATTTTTGTCTTGGTTCAGAACCTCTGCCAAAAAGTGGTGCACATTTTCCTAGGCCATCTTAGGGTTTTTGAATTAATTCATAAATATTTGAATTTGGGCATTTAAAATTATATAAAATATTTAAATGCTCAAATACCTCCAAACTAAAATGTTTCATGTTGGAAATAATCCAGCTATGGACCAGGAGTGATTTGGTGATTTTTGAAGTTGCCTAGGTATTTTATTTAATTCAACAAAGTTGCAGAAGTATTAGAAAAACAGAAAACAGAAGAAAATGAAAAAAACTTACCTGGCGCCTGCCCCGGCCCACCTGCCGGCCCAGCCCAGCACCGCTCCAGCGAGCTGCTTGCCGGCCAGGCAGGCAGGCAGGTGCCCGACGGCGACCGCGGCGTGCGCCACGCACCTGCTCGCCGCCTCGCCGCTCCCCTCGCCAGGTGACGTCGAGGATCGGCCTCTCTCTCTCCCCCGAACCCCCCAGACACCCCCTCTCCTCTCCAGCTCCTCCCCCTCGCACGCCCCAGCCATGGCCGACGCCATCGCCGCCACCCCCTCGCCGTAGCCACGCCCTCCGACCACCCCACGCCGTCTCACCGTGTCCAGGAGCTCCGCCGCTGTCCACTTCATCGAGCAGCCGAGCCCCGAGCGCTCGCAACGCCCGAGACCACCGCACCGACCTCGCCCGAGCTCACCGTCGCCGGAGATCCCCTTCAACGCCGTCGTCGCTCCGGTCCATCTCCGGCCGCACCAAGGACTCCGTCGCACTCACTGTGAGCTTAGCCATCTTCCCCTCCCTTCCGTTCTTGCTCCTGAGCCGTGTAGCAACCTCCCGGAGCTCAACCGCACCCACCGCCGTGGAGCTCGTCGCCGACGTGCTCCCGGTCATCCTCCGGCCACAAGATGGTGTCCATCTTACTCACCAAGTCCCGCAGCACCTAGCTAGCTACTCCACGAGCCTCACCGAACCCTCTAGCGTCAAGTTCGTCTTCGGCCGAACCCCGGTGGCCGCCAAGGTCGTCGCCGGCGCCAACTCCGGCCACCCCGACCCCAACGGACTCCGCCAAGAGCTGCGGTTTGTCCTCAGCTCCACTCCGGTGATCTCTGCGGCCCATTTGGTGGCCGGAATAGCCAAAACCACTCCCGCCGCCGCGTCGGGCTCGCCGGCGGCTAAACGCCGGTGCAGCCGACCCGGGTTTGACCACGGGTGGGCCCTGGTTGACTCCCCTGAGTCAATGACAGGTGGGGCCCAGCCCTGTTAATTAAATAGGATTAGTTTTAATTAAATTTTAATTAAAATAATCACCCTGACATGCGGGACCCACTGTCAGGTTTGACCTGGACCAGTTCCGTTGACCTGCTGACGTCACACTGACGTCAGGCTGACGCAGTAATTGATTTTCTGGATTTAATTTAAATCAGGAAATTCCAGAATATTATTTAAACTTCAAAAATTCATAACTTTTATTCTGTAACTCCAAATTGGACAAATTATATATGAAAAATGATCAGAAAAATCCAATCTATCCATCTGTACTATTTTCATGCATGATCAAACAAGTTAAATTGATGTTTTAAGCAGAACAAGGAAAAGCACTTTAAAAGGCCATATTTGAATTTGAAATTTGAATCCTTGATTCAAATTTGTTCAAACCCTTCTGGTTTTAGTTGCATTAGCCCAATACACTCATTTTGCCATGTCTCATGCATGCATCATGTTGTTGCATACTGTTTGGTAATGTTTGTGAATCGGTGCTCTCTGCGGCAGGTTCTGTCCCCGAAGAATACCCTGATTACCCTAGCGAAGAACCATATCAGTGCATCGAACCATCAGGCAAGCAACCAACCATTTGATCATATCGATACAATCCCATGTTCTCGCTCCTGCTCTTTTTTACTGCATTAAGACAACGCGTTTCAAACTGCTGTGTGCTACGGTAGTTGAACCCATTTCCTCTGCATGACCTGTCATTGCCACAGTAACTAGATGAAACCCACTAGCATGTGTAGGAGTTGATTGAGCCATATGTATGTGTTGTTCCTACCTTGCTATGCCTGCTATGCTTAGAGTCGTGTCAGGTCTGGTTCATCTGGGTGATGGGCTAGAGTGAAATGATTATGTCGGTAATGAGAGTGGTGTGGTGAACACGATTTGGTAAAGGTATCGATGAGAGGCCATGTAGGAGTACATGGTGGGTTGTTTCATTGAAACCGACCTTAAGCACTGAGATCTGTATGTGTGATTTAAGAATCAGCTACTACCATGCATTGGGCCCGAAACCAATGGACCCTCTCGGCTTCTTACTCACCCTAGTTCTCCGTCCAGGAGTTGCAAGTAGTTTCTGGTGTTTGTAGCCTACTGGAGGCCGTGGACAGCGCTGACCGTAGGGGTGGGCTGTGATGCGGTAGGTACGTGGCCGGGTGTACCGAATACCCGTTAGGTATCTCGGGAACCCTGTTCACATCGTTCGGGGCCGTATGGGAAACCTCGGCCGGACTCCCTGCGGATGGAACCTGAATAGGCGATAAACCTGGACTGGAGGCTTAGGTGATTAGGTAGGCCGTGGCCGACACCCACGTTGGGCTTTCGCTTGAAGGTTGCCGAGTACATGTCGTGTAAACGACGATAAGTGGTGAGAGCGTGTATGAAGAAGTACACCCCTGCAGGGTTAACATGATCTATTCGAATAGCCGCGTCCGCGGTAAAGGACTACTTGGTTGCCTATACAGTTCATAGACAAGTAAATGGAAACTACTAAAAGCCTCAAGATAAGAGTGAGTGCCGAGGATGGCTCTTCCGTAGGAAGACGGAGGTGGATCCTCGGTAGTGTATTGAAGTGGTGAGTAGTGGACTCGTGTGCGCAAAACCATTTCAAGTTGGAGTATCGTAGGATAGCCTAGCCAAGAGTCAAAGCTGGCTTGCTGCAATAACTCCACCAACCCTTCTTGATACTATGCATGTATGTAGGATCTGATGTAAGTCTTGCTGAGTACCTTTGTACTCATGTTGCTATAATCTACATTTTACAGAAGACGCTGCAACCCCTTCTGATGGGTTTTATGTAGACGTTGACATCAACGAGTAGGCTAAAGACCCAGGTGGTGACCCTGAGCTTGTGAAGGACCACGTAGTATAGCTAGGCTTTCCAAGCCTCTTTTATTTTACTAGTTGTCTGTACTCAGACAAGTTACTTCCGCTGCTGGTTTGTATGACTGTATGACTTGTATGTGGGGTCGTGAGACCCGTACCTTTGTGTATGTTATGTATGGCTCACTGAGCCCTAAATAAAGTACTTGTGTCATAGAGTCATGTTGTGATACTTCGTTGTATTTGCACATATCGAGCATATTGTGTGTATGATTGAAATGCTTGGTATGTGTGGGATCTGACTATCTAGTTGTTTATCTTTAGTAGCCTCTCTTACCGGGAAATGTCTCCTAGTGTTACCGCTGAGCCATGGTAGCTTGCTACTGCTCTGGAACACTTAGTCTGGCCGGCATGTGTCCTTCTTCGTTCCTGTGTCTGTCCCTTCTGGGAAATGTCACGCTTTGAGTACCGGAGTCCTGTTAGCCCGCTACAGCCCGGTTTACCGGAGTCCTGCTAGCCCAGTGCTACAGCCCGGACCCACTTGCTGATGACCGACACGTTCGAAGCTGGGTCATGGATGCCTGTCCCTGTAAGTCTGTGCCACTTTGGGTTTACGACTAGTCATGTCAGCCCGGGCTCTTTATCATATGGATGCTAGCGCCACTATCATATACGTGAGCCAAAAGGCGCAAACGGTCCCGGGCAAAGGTAAGGCGACACCCGTGGGGATACCGTGCGTGAGGCCGCAAAGTGATATGAGGTGTTATCGGCTAGATCGATGTGACATCGAGTCGGGGTCCTGACAGGTTAGCGTAGGCCGATGGGAAGCACCTCTGCCGCCGCTGCTCTCGCATACACCCACCCACGCCGTTGCCCCTCCACCATGGCCACCGGCTCGGGCTCCTCGAGCCAAGGAGAAGGTAGCCTACCATTAATCTGTAACCTACCTGATCCATAGGATCTATCAATGGTTTTAGAGCCAGAGTTGCTTTAGAATTTTCGGTAGCAAAGAAATCAAAGAATTCTTTTCCCCTCCTGAAGAATCCTAATCACAGGGCAAAGAAACTCACCGGCAAAGGGCCTCGGGCTCGCCGGCAAAGTGCGTCGTAGCTGAGGCCGCGTCGTTCCTCTCGATCTCGACGCGCACCGGCAAGCCGAGGCGTCGGAAGAAGAGCACGGGCAGTGGGGGGCACCACGCCTTCGCCACCGCTGAAAGGAGGTACCCCAAAGGGGAAAAGGGCACCGCCGCTGTGCCACTTGACAGCGGCGCGCTCCGCTCTCCTTCGAGAGCTCGCGGACGCCGGCATGGGGGACAGGGGCCGCCGCCGCATCGAGCGCGCCGTCGAGCGCAGGGGAGCAGAGGGCTCTCTCTCTCTGCCACAGGAGGTGGAGGATGGATGTAGAGGAAGAGTGGGAAGGGGAAGGGGCTCGTGCGGCGCGGTGTTTCGATGCTGTCGCCGGTGGCCGGCGTTGCCCTTACCCGCAGTGCAGGCGAGAGATAGACGAGAGGGAGAGAAATGGACTAGCATCCCCCGTGCTGCGCGGTGGGGTGGTTTTGTTGGACCTAGATGCGTGGGTGACCGTCCGATCAAATGGACGGCTATGATGAAACGGCGCTCGGCACAGCGGGCCTTTGGGCCGAAAGAGAGGCGAGGCTTGCAGTGGCGGCACGCGAATAGGCGCTGGGCCGTTGTTGCCGCAGCCGCGCACGCTAGGTCGAGTCCGGGTCAGCTTCCGTTTTTATTCGATTTTTTGTCCAAGTTTTGGGCAAATTTTATACAATTTTCTCTATTCAAAATTATCCAATGAAAATTTTGTTTAGAAAATAACAAAGTAAAAGAAATGCTTCTGAAAAGTATAAAGTTCATGAATTTTTTATTCATGTTTTTCCGCTACAAATAAATAAAAGAGCTTTTTTAAAAGTAAATTTAAATTTTAAGAGCAGGTTAAAATAATTATTGAAACAATTATGATTCTGTTATTTTATGACCAACGTTGTTAATAACATAATCATGACTTATTGTTGTTATAAAATGTGCATTTATTTCTATTTTTGCCCAACGATGATATAGATTTAATTGCATAAACAGTTGTATGTTTAATTTTGACCAACATTGAATTAATGCATGCAATTGTTGTTACGATCGCACTTCATTGTGGTTTCGGAAGGATACCAGATATTCCAACCCTCAGAGGCGATAACTAATTGAAGATCAACTAGATCCAATGTTAAAGAGACACTCCTTCTGTTCCATCAGATCTCGATTAGAATGGCGATCTTGCGAGGCGTGTGGCTCTATTGGTTGGCCTTGGGCGGTGCAATGCAGGCCGGATGAAACCCTAGCTCACGTGCGCCGCTAGTCTTGAAGTAGATAGACTGGTCTTTCCATAGGCCGGTCGCTGGGCCAAAAAGTCAAAAAACCAGTTAATGCCAGGATCAAAGGACGGACTGGCCTCGCTATGGGATAGCGTCTGGCTCGAGTAATCATCTCTCTTTTTGGACGAACTGTAATCATCTCTCTTGCCGTGTGTATTTGATTTGAGGTCAGCTGTTCCGTCTCCGCCGTTCCTTCATCGGTTCTACTAGTAGCAACCTGCACGCAAGCCATGGCGACACTTAACCACAGTCACGTCAAGTCAAGTTGACTGGACTTTATCCGAGGCCGTGGTTGTGCAGATGGAACAGGCAGAGGATTTGCCACGAACTTGTCGCGTGCTGTCTCGTCCGGCGGCAGAAGCGAGCAAATGTCTCCTGTGAATCATTTGGTTTCCATAGACCCAGCGGAAGGGACAATACCGGCGTAGGTGTACAGTACAAAATATTCAGTTTTACGACCAGAGGAGAAGGTGTTGCGGGAGTCAACTTAAGTGTATGTCACCGTTAAATACATGTACTCCATGATGATTGTAAATAGTACATGTAGTGCTGGCAGCAGGTATCCGATATCCTTAGCCCATTGATCCAGCTCCTACATTTCTTCCCGACAATGCCAGCCAGAAATACACTCAATACACAATATCGAGCTTTTCTACGGACACGAAGTAACTAAAGAGCAATGCGCACCTTCGTTCGCAAAAGAAAGAAGTATTGTTTTCACCTTCAAACCCATTCCAATGTCTCCATATCCCCCGAAGTCAATTTTGGTCTGATTTAGACCCCAAAGATTTCAACACCGGTTTAGGCCCAGTTCTTTTGCCAGAATCTGGGGATTCTCCCAGAATCTAACCCCTATCCAGTTTCTCCCAAAATCTTTAAGCCCCATTTGTTTTACAATCCTATCTAGTTAGGGTCTAATTATATAGGATTGTAAAACAAAGTGGACTCAAAGATTCTGGGAGAAGCTGGGTAGGAGTCGGATTCTGGGAGAATCCCCAGATTCTGGCAAAAGAACTGGGCCTTAATCTAGCCCTGAGCTGTTTATCTCGTCGCTCTCTCCCTCGGCCTCCTCACCCACGTTTGGCTCCAGCCCCATCCACATCCGCCCGTCGTCCACCCCGCAGCCCCGTGACCGAGCCCCCAATCCAACTGTGTGCAAATGGAGCCCATCCTACTACACACGAAGTCACTTGCTGATTAAAATGGGCTGGGCCTTAATGCGTGGACCGACGGGCAATTAACTGTTGGATTAAACGATACTAAAAAAAACTGTTGGATTAAACACAAAGGATGGCGTAAAAGAAAAATCCAACACACAAAATTGTACCAGCGTGTTTGGTAACTACAGGGAGAGGGAATGAGAGTTTAGGGATGGGAGTTTGTTAAAGGATTAGACATGGGAAATTGATTTTAACTCTCATTCCTTTGTTTGGCATGTGAAGGTAATTTAAGGTGGGAATTTAGAAGAGAATTAACTGCCCCTATTTAATTGGTGAGATTAGGTAGAGGAATAAACAACTTTCAACGTGCAATGCCTCTCCTCACGGATGTGCCAACTAACAGAATGTTTTTTTCTCTACCAATTCCCAATCCCTAGTTAAATTACCAGGGGTCCCCCAGGGAAGAGATTCGAAGGAGTTGGACCTGTTAATTCCTCTTCCCCTTCCCTCCTTAATTCCCATGTCTCTGAATCAATCAAGGGATTTAAAGTGTCACTTATCTTAAACTCCCATTCCCTGTCTCCAACTCCCCCCAACCAAACACGCTGTACATGGACACGAAGGAGTGGGCAAAGACCACAGGGCGACTCGCTACTCACCTCTCCCCACTCCTCCCTCTCTCACTGTACATGTGTACGCGTGGTTTCATGTTTTGGGCGACACGTTGGGCCTCGGGAGAGTAGCCAGGTGCGTTCTTTTCCTTGTTTGCCTTGGAGAGGAAGATTAGGGGGGCAAGGGCAGCGGGCTTGAACCATTGGGCGCTTTGGTGATGTGACGGCAATGCAAGAAAAATGGCCAGGTAGGGAGTGGGTCCCACCCGAGCCCCCTCTCACTGGGGCTGGCTGTGCATGCCGAAGTGTAGAAGGCTGGTCCAGGGGTGGCCTACCGGCCGTCCATGCCTGTAGTCCAATAGGCCATATCCATTTCCATGCCCAGAAAATCTTTGTGGGAAGTTTGCCTCATTTGAAAAGAAGATTTTGTTGCACAGTTTGAGCAGCAGAAGATCCCTGCACATACATACATGAACAAGATCTTGACAAAATTCTTCCTGAGTTGAGTGAAGTAGTAAATCCCAAATAGTAGATACTTCCTCTGATCCGATCTAAAAAGGGCAGTGAAATCTGAAATGTTGGCTTTCTCAGCCTTGGATGGGCAACGGTTGGCTCAGATCAGGGCAGGCCAACCCATCCACCTTTGTGCGCGTTTGTTTTAGTACAGCCGAGACCATGTGAAAATCGCTGCACTCTCGTTCGCGTCCTCTGTTCCATTCGTCTCTTAACCATGATGCAGTCACTCTCCTCACCTCATGCCAACGGCTTCACATGGTAGACGCTGGTCGGACCGATGTGCGACCGAACGAGATTTCACAGCAAAATCAATTTCATTTGGACGGAGGGAGCAGTACATTGGCAGTGCATCGGATGCTGACGGATGGTCTTCTTTTGACGGAGCTGTACTACAAAGTCCTGTTTCTTTTTTTGAAACGAAGAAGTCCTGTTTCTTTTTTACTGTGCGAATAATAAATGGCTTCCCTTGTTTGCCAGGAGATAGATCAATGAATGGGCCATCCTCTCGCTTGCCTCATAGTCTCATTTCGGGTTAGTGCAAAGTACTGATCGCAAAAGGCGTCTCGCAAAAGTTTCCTCTCGCGGAAAAGAATCTGAGAGGAAGCAGCCAATGCAACCATGGCAAGCCGAGTCCACGCCGAACCTGCACCCGAGCCCGGACCCCGCGGAGCGACAGAACCATACCCAAAGCTCCCCTACCGAGCCTATGCAAGCATTTTGGACGGTCGCCGCTGGTCACGCTGCGCGTCTGCTCGCCCCTCGCCTATATAAGGGCGCGCGCACCGGAGGCTCGGACACTCCCATCCCACCTCACTTGCCCAGAACTTCCCACGCCCTTCCTCCTCGCCTCCCCCTCGGATGCTCGTCCGCTCTCTTCTCGCCCACCACTCTGCTCCCACCGTTGCCGACCTCCGCAGGCGCAGCCGGGCGCCCATGGAAGAGTAAGTGATCCGCGTCTGGGCTCTGTCTCCACTACTCTCGTTCGGTCTCTCCTTTTTCCTGCTCGGGATATTTTTTTTTTTTGCTTTTTTTTCAC
>NC_041383.1:523200666-523244338 GCF_002162155.2 Triticum dicoccoides
TCCGGTTTTGATCCCGAGGAGGGGCGTCGCGGTTGATCGGCGAGCGGTGGATTCCGGCGCGTGGTTTTTGGCGGAGACCGGAGGGTGCTGGTGTTCATCCGGAGCTTGACCGCGCGGCAGAGGAGGTGTCAGTCTGACCGAGCAAATGCGCGCGAGATCGTCGGAGAGCAGACCGGTGTGACGCCGCCGACGCGATTCCGGCCGGTTTTCTCTTCCCCTCGTTGCTACAGTGGCAGTGCTGGGGTTTTTGGCTTTGGGACAGTTTTGTGGTGGAGGTCTCAAGGAGGAGTCTTCCTCCCGAAGGAAGCAGAGAAGTTCTAAAAAAAAGAGACCGAAACAGAGGAGGGCAACGCCGCCGCGCCGCCGTCGAGGGATCCGGCCTGGTTCTACTTGTCGTTGCAGCGGCAGTGCAGGGGCTTCGCGGTGTGCTTAGGTGGTGCTGGAGAAGGAGGAACCAACCTCTCGGAGGAAGCAGAGAAGGGCTCTGTTCCGTTCCGCTCTGTTCTTTGTAGCAGAGACTGATCTGATTCTGATCTCGTGGTGCTCTCCGGTCGCACCTGTGCTGATCTCGTGGTGCTCTACTTCATCATACGGTAGAGATTGCTGATTTGCGCTGCTGGATGCGTGGATTGTCGAACTGCTGCAGTATCTGATGGTGCAGGTGCGGCGTTCAGGTTCAGTACTGATGTCTGATGCATCGCACCTCGTTGGAAGAAATATTACTGGTGGGTGGATCACAGAAGACGTTTCTGTATGCCATCTCCAACATGTTCGGTGCTGGGCTTTCTATCTGCCAGCGGAAATGCTTATTCAGAACTCCTCTGTTCAGCCTCCAGGTTTCCGTTCGCTTGCAGTAGCACAAAAATGGCAGATGCAGGTTTCAGGGGGGCGTGGTGAATCCAAGTGTTTCTCGCAGGAAACTTTCGATTGCATTCTGCCAATCTGAATATCTGCTCATGATTGGACATGTTGTCACCGAGTGCATGTTGGTTAAATCACTGGCTCTTCAGATCAATCAATGGGCATGCTCTGCTTTAGGCTCCTCTTTCTTCAGAAACAGAGGATAAAACAGAGATGGATGATCTATATTTGTCTTGTCTCTGCCTACATACGTTGGAATGGCAATGCAAGACAAAAGATCTGCAAACAAGTGCTAATCTATCAAAATTTTCAGAATTAGTACACAATTGGTTATCTTTATTCCTGAGATTTTTCTCTGAGTTTGGGAACATGGCCATTCTTGATTAGTTTGCTTTAAATCTGTTTACCGCAGTTAATATCCTATGACTGAACATTGAAATTCAGATAGATGTCTCTCTGTGTACAAATCCGTTCATATATTCCCATTTAGTTTAGTTGCTACATTGTGAATCTGAAAAAAGGTCGATAGCTTTTTGTTGAGACAAGTGGGATCTCTAACTTACATCGTTAATTAAATTCTTTATTTGTTAGGCATCAAACGAGGCTTCCTAAAATAAATTTAGCTCACACATTTCTACTTCAGGCCATTCATTGTTACTGGCAAGATAATTGCCATGATGGTAAGAAACGGGGAATTGCTTCCAGAAGCAGGGATGGAGTGCCCAAAATGCGAACATCGCATTGATAATAGTGATGTAAGTACCATTAACTATTCAATATGACTGTTTCATTTACTTTTATGCACGGTTCTCTAGTAATTATCTTTTTGCCCATGTTCAACCTTGATCTTCACAAATGCACTAGGTCCAAACAAAACATCGGATGCAACACTAGTAGTAAGTAATAGTTCCATGGTATCGTTATTACACTTGATATGCTTATTGAAACATTATGTTCTAAACTACATCGGTGCTTATAATTTGTAACTTCGTCATTATGAGCAAGCAAATAAAAACCAGAATGGCGGTCCTGCAGTTAATACAACATATTAATACACGTGGTTTATCGGGGCAAGTAAAAACCTGATGGAACCTGGTCTTATGATCATAGGGGATGAAAAATTGTATGTTGTTTCGCATTAGAAGAACTCCATGAAGATGCAGAAGTTTACAAAGCAAAACGAAACAAAACAAAAGGCAATGCTAGCAAAACCTATGAAAGCTATCAAAACCGAAAAAGAAGGCAAAAACTGGGCAAACCGCAAACTTCTACTGCTTCTGGATATTGCCTAGTATTCCCTCTGCTCCTAATACATCTCATTCTAGCTTGCAAATTTTGTTCCAAATACATGCCATTCTACAATTCGAGAGATAACTCTGCACCACCCTTCTTTTTCCATTTGCTATTTCAGTGTCACTTAATACTAACAACTAAACTAACACCTCCCGCAAAAGCTAAAAGTAAACTAACACACACCATCCAAACAACAGTACTCAACCCTCTATTTCCGAATAGTGGTATCGTGGTCTTTTCTTTGTCTTGATTGAAGTGTAAAATGCTAAAAGCTCATGTCTTCATATTGCAGGTTTCATCACAGTGGCCAGGACTCCCTACTGGTGTTAAGTTTGATCCTACTGATCTTCAACTGCTTGGACATTTAGAAGGGAAGATTGGCAGGGCAGTGTCCCATGTACTAATAGATGATTTTATTCCAACTATAGAGATGCCAGAAGGAATCTGCTATACACATCCGGAAAATCTCCCTGGTACATGATTCTTATTTTGGACTTGTTATCCGGGCTTTCTGAATTAGAAAGTTAGCTCATACGATGCAGAGTAAGTCTTCATTAGCTAATTCATATACGTCTGCAGGTGTCAAATCAGATGGAACCGCCAGTCATTTCTTCCACAAAATTTGTAATGCCTATGATGTTGGCACGCGCAAGCGTCGCAAGATTAGCAACAGCGACTGCAATGTTTGTGATGAGCATCTCAGATGGCACAAGACTGGAAAATCCAGACATATCTTAGATAATAACGGTGACATAAAAGGGTGGAAGAAAATAATGGTTCTTAGGAAAGGAGGTGCCAAGGCAGAAAAGACTAATTGGACGATGCATCAGTATCACCTTGGGGTAGATGAAAATGAGAAGGATGGGGAGCTTGTTGTTTGCAAAGTCTTCTTTCAGTTGCCGTCAGAGAAAGCTGGGCAGTCTGTAATGTTCGCTGTTAATGAAGAATCCGATTCATTTGCTGTGAAAATCGATCCTACAACCCCAATGACATACCCTCCGCAGCCTCCTCGGCCAGACAGTAGTCCATTCGAAACCGAGCAGAATCAGGTAAATCTTCATTGACCGATGAAACTATCATCAACTTTCTGGAAGGTTTTGTCTTATCTATCAAATAAAATCCTATGTACACCCGATAAACTCTGTTTATAGGACTCTAGAGTATTGACTTGCAATACTGATTGTGGGTGAATTATTGGAAGCCCCTGAACAAAGCCTTGCAATACTAGGATCCCTCCGTCTGAACAATTCCTTCCTCAACTCTAGGTTTCATGTAGTACAGATGCTACACTGCACAAAAACAACTAGATACTCCTACTAGACAGGAGAATTTTCTCTGCTTGCAAGAGTGCATCCAACAGTCTCAGAAATATATGAGAAGCTTTTAAGTCCTTATAAAGATCCATGTATCACAAATAGTCATGTTTGCAAAAAAATAAAAAAAAAAAAAATCTGATTCCTTAACTAAGCGATTCAATACATAATCGATCCTGATTACTACAATAAACCTTTGAGCTTTGAGCCAAGCTCTGCATGAACCTAAATTCACATCTTGAATAGGACATGCATTTTACTTTTTCTGCTGCCAAGATAGCCCCCTCAAGTTATGCCTTTCTCTTCCTAAATTAATAATATTGTGCATATACTCAGCACAGCAGTCAGCACTTAGCAGATTGTATCATCTTGTAAACTGTTATAACTCCTTAATTTCACTGGCATTCATGTTACGTGACAGGAGGAGGAAGAGTTCCGCCTATCAGCTGTTCGGGGAGCCGCGGAATGGCTCGCTGGAACCTCGTCGTATGCCGTTGATGACGCAGCGCTGCCTGGCCTGGATGAACACCCGTCACGCGGCAGAACGCCGGACGCCGCCTACCCTGAGAAGCAGCATCTGCCTCTTGTTGACACGGACGCGCTCCAAGAGTTCCCCGAACCCGGAACGCCCCCGGACTTCTCCGCTCTGGCCGTAAGCGCCGCGGCGTTCATCATGCTCGTTTCGTTTCCCGGTGCATATATATTTCTCATGGCTCATCTCCTTGTCTCGCGTGTGTTTACGGCAGGACTTGCCGATCGGGTCGCTGGATAGCTTCACATGGCTGGACCAAGAGTAGGGGTTCTCAAGTGGCGGCGCAATGCGAAGAGGCTGTTTTTCTCGTGATGTATGTTGTACTCCCTCCATCCGAAAATACTTGTCATTGAAATGGATGTATCTAGATGTATTTTAGTTCTAGATACATCCATTTTGATGACAAGTAATTCCGGACGGAGGGAGTACTATATATCTGTGTATAAGTGATGGATCTCCAAGAAAATTTTGTATATGATCCTGCAGCTTGCTGATGAACGTAGCTCAGCTATGTGCCTATGTTTACTGTTGTAGTGGTAACAGATCTTTTTTTTAGTCCTTTTACGGTACATCAAATTAATTTGGACCTTTTATTTTTGTGAGGTAACGGTCCAGATGAGGCAATACTACACCCAAATTCGTGCAGTACATTCAAGCCTTAGGGGCATTTTGGGTGAATCACTGATATAAATCCTGCAGCAGCTTCACTCCCGAAACAATTAAGTTTCTCATTGTACGATCTGATTGTATGACAAAGAATCATCAGCCACCTTGTGCGCTTTGATTTCACGGAGACGCATGTCTCCAGCAGACGTGCATCAGTACGACTTACAAGGAATCAATCAGCAGCCGCCGGCGGGCACGCCTCGGAACTGCGGCGTTTTACCAGCTGGGACTCCACGCGCGAGGCCGGCGGACACCTCTCGGAACTATGGCGTTTTGGCCGGGCGTGGAAGCCAGAATCCATTAGCATGGACTCCATGTGGCCGGCGAACTGCGGCGTTTTGGCCGGCGTGGACGCGAGAATCAATTAGCAGGACTACTTGGCCGACCGACGATGAGGGGATAGGTCGATGGCGATTCGAGCGGCCAGCCCTCGCTCTCATGGCTACTCGAGCGGGGTGGACCCGCCTTACCGAAGATGGACGGTCCACCTCGTCTCCGACCTATCCGTACTGGCGCTGCTGCTGTTCCGGCGGGGCGTGTTTCTCCGACGAGGCGGCTCGCCGTGGCTGACGTTGCTGGACGACCGTGGGATTCGGGTTGACTCCAAGTGGGTACACGATAGCGAGGTGATACAAGAGGGGATGCAGGTCAGGTTTCCTTATCACGTTGTTTTGGTGGACACAGCGCTGGGGGCTGGTGCGAAGACGCGGCGTGACACGAGAATCGAGGTCAAGGAGGAGGGGGAGTGTCGGGAATGGCGGATAATTAAAGCTGCGGCGCGTTGAGCGGCCATTCCATCCCCACTCGGCGGGATCCACACCTCTCTCCTCCCACAAGCGAGCGCTTCGCCCCTGGAGACCCATGGCGTCCTGGAAGCCAAGGCTCGAGGCGAGGGCAAGGGAGATATCCGATGGAGACGAAGAGAAGATGGGAAAGCTGATGGAGATCATCTCCTGGTTTGCGGAGGAGCGGGATCTAAAGGAGGCGACGAGGTCGGCGTTTAGAAGGCTCACGGAGGTGGAGGATCTATGCCTCTCCCCGTCGGGCGAACCGATGAGCGCGCTCAAGATGCTGCTCTGGGCAATGATGGAGGAGGCGTCGGATGACCCCAGGCAGGCCATGAAGTGGAGGGTGTTCCGCTCGCACCGCAACACTTTGATAGGTCGGTCAGAGTTCGTCGTTGGGGTGGTGATGAGCCTCCCTGCATCGGTGCCTGTGGAGAAGATGGAGGTGCATGCAGATCCAGAGAGCAGCAAGGCCAAGGGGGGAGCAAAGCCTGGTTTGAAGAGGAAGAAGGCCAAGATGCCACTGGTGCTAAGGAGATCGCCGCGCTTCCCTCGCTGTTCGTTGCGCCTGCTCTGCCTCGCCCGTTCCCAGGGACGGGGATAGGAACCTCGGCGGCGGGTGGTCGTTTCTGGCTGCTCGCCGGTGAGGACTCCGACGAGGAAACTGGGCCCTCGTTGGATCTGCAAGGTATGAATCCCTCCCTGAATAAATATCTCATCGATTTTGAATTGATGGGAACGTCAAGAAAATCAAGTTTGAAAAAGCAGCGGAGATTGGTCGCTGAAGATGGGGGAAAATCTGAGACCAGAGCTCGTTTTGGCTCTGTTTTCGAGAAGGAGAATTTAGATAGTATGGAAGATGAACTAATTGAGGATAAAATCAGGAAAATTGCCAGAAATGTTTCTGCCAAAAAACCTATCAGGGCTTTTGTTCTGGGGGATTGCGCTACCCTCTCTGGAGGTGCTAGCTGCAAGGTTGATTCCGACCAAATAAGAAGAAGCAAATACATAGCAGATAAAATGAATTCAGGAAATTATGCGCAAATTCCAGATTTCTGGTCTAATACGGATAGTTTATTTAGAAAATATGGATATAAATAGTTATTTAGTTTCTAATGTTAATGACATGGGCAATGAAAAAGCAATGTCTCCCCCCGATTGGGGTAGGAAGACAATAATCAAGTCTGATGGAGGTAAAAATGGTCAAAAAGGAGAGGCGGGATATAGAAATACGCTTTCCCAAACATTTTCCCATATAAATAATGAGCCTCTCCTCTGCTTTGAGAGAGAGTACGACCCCGTCGAGGATTTAGGGTTTCCCCCTCCTCCGCCGCCACCAAACAAGCATAGTGAGGCCAATGATGAACAGAGGTGTGGGTGGATTAAGGGGAGGAGGGAGATTCAATAGGGGAGGGAGAGACAACTATCAATACAGAAAGAAAGAAAGAAGAGGAAAAAGACGGAGCTAGAGAGAATTATGAAAATGATGGCAGAAACGGAGGAAGATTTGGATTTAGAGAGGAAGCTGGGAATTCCAATCTTCAGATGGAAATGGAAGGAGGGAGAAGAGAAGACATGAAGATCCACATAGAGAGTAAGGAAATTCTTGCTGACAAGATGGAGGAAGAGAAATCGACCAAACATCTCAAAGGTAAAGATACTGCTATGGCCCTTAACCCCCTCTTGATCTGATCCAACAGCAGCAATGGTTTGGGGCGATCTTAGCTCAGATGGAACAACAAGGATCGGGAAGCTCATCTGGTGCTGGGGGGCCGCTCCTCCAGGGAGCAGCAGAAAAAGTGACTTGGAAAAGAAAAAAAGGAGATTATGGGGAAGGGAAATATTACACTAGGAGGGGAGAAGCTGAGGTAGGAATGGGCAATAAACAAGGGCAAAATGGATGGGGTCAGAATACTAGAACTGGACAGAGAGAAAACTTTGAGCAGAACAAGAATGGGGGCAATTTCGGGATGATGTGTAACAAATTCAAAGATACCAGACATTTGACAAGAGACTGCAAGCCGCCCACTGAAAGTGCAACTAATCCCCGGGTGGTTTTGGTAATTCATAACAACATATAGCTCATTGAACTAATATCCATTCAAGATTAATGTTTCAGAAAGTTCAATGATTGGTATGACATGGACTAGAGATGTGGACCCCTCAAAATGCTAAGGACACATATTGGCAAAAGCTCAAGACTCCTCATTTTCATTTTAGTGATCCAAGATCACATTGAGTCCATAGGAAAAGCCAATACTATTAAAAGGGGATGAGGTGTTGCTTAATGGCTTGCTTGCTCAAAATGCTTAGTGATATGCTCCAAAAGCCCTCAACCACTTTCTCATTTCCACATATGTCCTAAACCTAAAGTCAAACTCGGCCCCACCGATTTGACCTATCCGACGCCACCGAGTTCACTTGACATAGCCATAGCCAGAAACCCTAACCAGTTCGGTCTCACCGATAGGGATCTCGGTCTCACTGAGATGGAATTGCAAACTCTCCGTTTCCCTTGGTAACATTTCGGTCTAACCGAGATGAGCGATCGGTCCCACCGAGTTCACAGTTCAAACTCTATGTTTCCTTTTTGTAACGTTTCAGTCTCACCGAAATGAGCGATCGGACCCACCGAGTTTGCTGGACCAAGTCTCTGTTTGCTTATTACTGAAATCAGTCTCACCAGTTCATGTGATCAGTCTCACCGTGATGAGGTTTTGCTCTAACCCTAGCGCATCGGTCCCACCGAGTTGACATTGTTGGTCCCACCGAAAATCCTAACATTCACATTTTGAACCATATCGGTCTGACCGAGTTTCACTATTCGGTCCCACCGAGTTTGGTAAATTGTGTGTAACGGTTAGATTTTGTGTGGAGGCAATATATACCCCCCACCCCCTTCTCCATTTGAGAGAGAGCCAGCAGAACGTGCCTACACTTCCACTACTCATTTTCTGAGAGAGAACCACCTACTCATGTGTCGAGACCAAGATATTCCAATCCAACCACAAGAATCTTGATCTCTAGCCTTCCCCAAGTTGCTTTCTACTCAAATCATCTTTCCACCATATCCAAATCTACGAGAGAGAGTTGAGTGTTGGGAAGACTATTATTTAAAGCACAAGAGCAAGGAGTTCATCATCAACACACCAGCTATTATCTTTTAGAGAGTGGTGTCTCCTAAATTGGTTAGGTGTCACTTGGGAGCCTCCGTCAAATTGTGGAGTTGAACCAAGGAGTTTGTAAGAGCAAGGAGATCGCCTACTTCATGAAGATCTACCCAAGTGAGGCAAGTCCTTCATGGGCGATGGCCATGCTGGGATAGAAAAGGTTGCTTCTTCATGGACCCTTCGTGGGTGGAGCCCTCCATGGACTCGCCCAACCGTTACCCTTCGTGGGTTGAAGTCTCCATCAACGTGGATGTATGATAGCACCACCTGTCGGAACCACGCCAAAAATCTCCATGTCTACATTGCGTTTGCTCCCTCCAAACTCCTCCCCTTTACCTTCATATGCAATGATTTACATTCCGCTGCTATACTCTTAGAAAATTACATGTGTAGGATGATTGCTTGACTTGTGTTAGGGGCTGCTCCATCAAGTCAGGGGCTGCTCCATCAAAGCCCAAGACTGCCCCAAGGCTGTTGTTGTTGCTGCTCAAGCTTCTAAGCCCGCAACACCCAAAAGATCAACAAGGAACATACCAGCTGCTGAAAAAAGCAAGGCCCCAGTGCCTGAAGTGGAAGAAGAAGAAGATGCCCAAGTGCTCAGAAAATTGAAGCCCAGATCCCAAATCATGATGATACACATCCAGTGGCTGAAAACATGAAGTTAAGGAAGGATGCAGGTCTCAGGCTATGGAGGCAGACAGACCCATATGCCGCCAGGAGGAGGACTATTGTGGATTACAGGTTCCACACAAAGGAGCAGCAGGATTTCTATGAGATAGTGCTCCTGGACAAGAAGCCCATATTAAGTGATATGAGATGGATTGTGAAAGTGCAACTAATCCCTGGGTGGTTTTTGGTAATTCTTACCAACATATAGTTCATTGAACTAATGCTATTTCAAGATGACCATTTCAGGAAGTCCAATGATTGGCATGGCATGGACTGGAGATGTGAACCCCTCAAAATGCAAAGGATACATGTTGGCAACAAGCTCAAGACTCTACATTTTCTATTGAAGTGATCCAAGATCACATTGAGTCTATAGAAAAGACAATACTATTAAAAGGGGACGAGGCATTGTTTAATGGCTTACTTGCTCAAAATGCTTAGTGATATGCTCCAAAACCCTCAACCACTTTCTCATTTCCACTTATGTCCTAAACCTAAAAGTCAAATTCGGCCCCACCGATTTGATCTATCCGGCACCACGAGTTTCATTTCCCATAGCCACTGCCACAAACCCTAGTTTCTTCGGTCTCACCAATAGGGATCTCGATCTCATCAAGATGGGATTGCAAACTCTCTATTTGGTTTTTGTAACATTTCGGTCTCACTGAAATGAGAAAATCGGTCCCATCGAGTCTGCATTGCAAACTTCCTGTTTCCTTTTCATAACACTTCGGTCCCATCGAAGTGAGCGAATCGGTCCCATCGAGTTTGCCCGACCAACCGTCTATGTACTATTGCTGAAATTGGTCCCACCGAGTTTATGCGATCGGTCACACCGAGATTACGTTATGCCCTAACCCTAGCATATCGGTCTCACCAAGATGACTATATCGGTCCCACCGAAATTCCTAACGTTCACATTTTTACCTGGATCGGTCTGACCGAGTTTGCTGATTCGGTCCCACCAAGTTTGGGAATCTGTGTGTAACGGTTTGATTTTGCGTGGAGGCTATATATACCCCTCCACCCACTCTTCATTCGTGGAGAGAGCCATCAGAACAAACCTACACTTCTACTACTCATTTTCTGAGAGAGAACCACCTACTCATGTGTCGAGCCCAAGATATTCCAATCATACCATATGAATCTTGATCTCTAGCCTTCCCCAAGTTGCTTTCCACACAAATCATCTTACCACCATAGCCAAATCTGTGAGAGAGAGTTGAGTGTTGGGGAGACTATCATTTGAAGCACAAGATCAAGGAGTTCGTCAACAACACACCACCTATTACCTTTTGGAGAGTGGTGTCTCCTAGATTGGTTAGGTGTCACTTGGGAGCCTCCGTCAAATTGTGGAGTTGAACCAAGGAGTTTGTAAGGGCAAGGAGATCACCTACTTCATGAAGATCTACCCAAGTGAGGTAAGTCCTTCATGGGCGATGGACATGGTGGGATAGACAAGGTTGCTTCTTCGTGGACCCTTCGTGGGTGGATCCCTCCATGGACTCGTGCAACCGTTACCATTCGTGGGTTGAAGTCTCCATCAATGTGGATGTATGATAGCACCACCTGTCGGAACCACGCTAGAAATCTCCATGTCTACATTGCGTTTGCTCCCTTCAAAATCCTCCCCTTTACTTTCATATGCAATGATTTACATTCTGCTGCTATACTTTTGGAATTGCATGTGTTGGTTGATTGCTTGACTTGTGTTAAGTTGCTAAAATCTGCCAATAGTAAGAATTGGGAAAAGGCTAGATTTTTATTTGGTCAAGTAGTCTAATCACCCCCTCTAGACATACTTTCGATCCTACAAGTGGTATCAGAGCTTTGGTTTCCATTTGCCTTGATTTACATAGCTTTGGTGATCATAGCCTTGGTTTCACAACCTAGGAGAGTATAGCGTCTAGCAAGGAAAATTACCACAAGATAAAAGGCAAGGACAAGCTTCAAGAGGAGATTGATGCATTTGAAGAAGCTCCAAAGGCCTTGGTCAGGTGGGTTCCCAAGACTAGTTCAAGTTCTACTTCATCAAGTACATCTACAACCCCAAGAATTCCCATCAAGTTGATGTGGATCCCGAAGAAGAAGAACTAGAAAGTTCTTGAGGGTGACTCCACCAACATACTTCACTCATATTCATATTGGCAAGGACAAATGCAATCAATTTCCACATCTTGCACTGGTTCAAGGAGTTACAAACCCTGTTGTTAGTAAGTCAAGGGACAAGGTAACCTAATTCTTTCATGGACATCATCATGTGTGCACTTCACTTGATGTATATGGATATCCTTGTTTGTTCCTTGTGGGACTAACCCATGCAGGTATTGAAAGTGCAACTCACTCCAATGGATTGCTCCAAATGATCTACATCAATATTGAGCATCCACATCTTCAACATCTACATGAAGTCATTATCGACAAAACCCAAGGTTAGTTCATCCCTCTAAAAGGGGGTATCACATCTAGGGGGAGCTTTACTCTAAGAATTGAGCTAAAACAACTCTAATGGTGTGAACACAACAATCCTTTATGTAAAAGTGGTAACCCCACTTGTGCTTAAACGATGAGTATGGCCTATGATCAGATGTTCTCATTTGACTCCTAAGTCAATATACTCATATATAGATGACCTAGTCATCGCCAATTGCTTGATAGATGCTAGAGTGTTTGTGCATGCTTTGCCACATATTTCATTTGCTATCTTATTGTGTGAGCATGTTGGTTGCATAATTTTCTTCATTTAAGGACATCCATTTGTTGCTTTGATTATTTGGCTTTCTTATTTTTACCAAATGGATGGACAAGAATGCCTAAGTACTCCCTCTAGCTATCTATGCTTTTCTCATCTCAAACTCTATTCATGCTACATCACAAAGTTTGATCAAGTCAGATTCGAACCCTCTGGGTGAGGAGCACTCGGAGCCACCGATTCATCATAGACTTAAACTTCCAAAACCTCTTGATGCATTTCGGTCTGAACGATTCATCCCTTTCGGTCATACCGAGTTCATTGAGTTGATCTAGGTTTCAATCTCGGTGCAAATGATTTGAACATTTCAGTCTCACTGAGTTGTAGTAACCGCTTGCAATTCTACATCTCGGTGCCACCGAGTTGTTCAACTCGGTCACACCGACAGAGTCTGGATATATATACCCACGAGCCAAATTTTGGAAATTTCTCTAAAACCCTTCGCCCACGCATGTCCATCTCTGCCGACTCGAGGTCTCAGATCGTCTCCGCCATCACCAGCGACCTCCTACCGCTGGTCTCCGCCGCTGTCAACGAAAATCTTCGCTGCCATTGTCGTCGTAGCGAGTTCACCACCAAGTTAGGGTATGAACTCGAGCCTTTGTGCAATCTTTTCTTCTGATTCTTGCACTAAGGTCAATGCCATGATTCTTGCCTCGTTTGAGATACTTCTATCCAATCAAAACCTCCTATAGATTAGTTTTGATCCGAAAACTTAGGGTTAGGTTTCCGCTAAACTCATCTCGGACCGACCGATTTGGAGAATTCGGTCTCACTGATTTGGCCCATGCCATTGCACTTGTATTTTTTTGGTCTGAACGAAACATACAAATCGGTGACCGAGTTCATTTCTTAGTGAAACCCTAGCAATCTTGGAGTCACCGAACTGTGTCTCGGTCTGACTGATTTCACATGTTTAGACTCTAAAAGTTGCTTTAGTGTCACCGAGTTTAACATATCGGTAGCTTCGAAATGATTTCTGTAGAAAACTAAAACTAAGTTTTGACTCATTTGTTTTGCAAAATCTCTGCACTTTGTGATGCTCATCCACTCTGTCTCAACTCTATCTGTTCACAGGGTCAACTTTTAGCTTTTAGCCATGTCAGACAACAGTGACAACTAGAACAGGTCCGAGGAACATGTTCACATGAGTGAGGGCACTAGTCCCTCTGACAGCAGCTATGATGATGGGAGCAGAAGCACTCCTAGCAACCTACCTAAGGCTGCGAAGATGAAGATTTTGTGGCTGATGAGGAAGTCACAACAAAGAAGAAGGTTGTCAAGAAGGAGTTTGGCACAACAGCTTCAACCAAGCCAGGTATGAAAAAGAGAGCACCAGCCATAAGGATTCCTATGTCCAAAGCTAGAGCCTCAACATAGGAAGGTATTGAGCTCACTCTTGAGCCAAAGGAGGCTGGTGAGGGCAAGAAGAGGAAGGAAAGGGTCAAGAAGAAGATGGCCAGAGTGATTAGCAGACCATCTATGGTCAGAGATTCTGAGGATGAGGAGGAAGAGCCCTATGCACCTCCTGCCCAGACCTAGAAGCTGATGGGGGATGCCATCAAGTTAGGGGCTGCTCCATCAAAGCCCAAGACTGCCCCCAAGGCTGTTGCTGCTGCTGCTCAAGCTTCTAAGCCTGCAACACCCAAAAGATCAACAAGGAACATACCAGGTACTTAAAAGAACAAGGCTCCAGTGCCTGAAGTGGAAGAATAAGAAGATGCCCAAGTGCTCAGAAAATTGAAGCCCAAGATCCCAAATCATGATGATACACATCCAGTGGCTGAAAACATGCAGTTAAGGAAGGATGCAGGTCTCAGGCTATGGAGGCACACAAACCCATATGCCGCCAGGAGGAGGACTGCTATGGATTACACATTCCAAGGAGCAACATGATTTCTACGAGACAATGCTCCTGGACAAGAAGCCCATAGTAAGTGATATGAGATGGGTTGCGAAAGTGCAACTAATCCCTGGGTGGTTTTGGTAATTCTTAACAACATATAGTTCATAGAACTAATGCTATTTCAAGATGACCATTCAAAAAGTTCAATGATTGGCATGGCATGGACTGGAGATGTGGACCCCTCAAAATGCAAAGGATACATGTTGGCAACAAGCTCAAGACTCTACATTTTCTATTGAAGTGATCCAAGATCACATTGAGTCTATAGAAAAGACAATACTATTAAAAGGGGACGAGGCATTGTTTAATGGCTTACTTGCTCAAAATGCTTAGTGATATGCTCCAAAACCCTCAACCACTTTCTCATTTCCACTTATGTCCTAAACCTAAAAGTCAAATTCGGCCCCACCGATTTGATCTATCCGGCACCACCGAGTTTCATTTCCCATAGCCACTGCCACAAACCCTAGTTTCTTTGGTCTCACCAATAGGGATCTCGATCTCATCGAGATGGGATTGCAAACTCTCTATTTGCTTTTTGTAACATTTCGGTCTCACTGAAATGAGAAAATCGGTCCCATTGAGTCTGCATTGCAAACTTCCTGTTTCCTTTTCGTAACACTTCGGTCCCATCGAAGTGAGCGAATCGGTCCCATCGAGTTTGCCCGACCAACCGTCTGTGTACTATTGCTGAAATTGGTCCCACCGAGTTTATGCGATCGGTCACACCGAGATTACGTTATGCCCTAACCCTAGCATATCGGTCTCACCAAGATGACTATATCGGTCCCACCGAAATTCCTAACATTCACATTTTTACCTGGATCGGTCTGACCGAGTTTGCTGATTCGGTCCCACCAAGTTTGGGAATCTGTGTGTAACGGTTTGATTTTGCGTGGAGGCTATATATACCCCTCCACCCACTCTTCATTCATGGAGAGAGCCATCAGAACAAACCTACACTTCTACTACTCATTTTCTGAGAGAGAACCACCTACTCATGTGTCGAGGCCAAGATATTCCAATCATACCATATGAATCTTGATCTCTAGCCTTCCCCAAGTTGCTTTCCACACAAATCATCTTACCACCATAGCCAAATCTATGAGAGAGAGTTGAGTGTTGGGGAGACTATCATTTGAAGCACAAGATCAAGGAGTTCGTCAACAACACACCACCTATTACCTTTTGGAGAGTGGTGTCTCCTAGATTGGTTAGGTGTCACTTGGGAGCCTCCGTCAAATTGTGGAGTTGAACCAAGGAGTTTGTAAGGGCAAGGAGATCGCCTACTTCATGAAGATCTACCCTAGTGAAGCAACTCCTTCATGGGCGATGGCCATGATGGGATAGTCAAGGTTGCTTCTTCGTGGACCCTTTGTGGGTGGAGCCCTCCGTGGACTCGCGCAGCTGTTACCCTCCGTGGGTTGAAGTCTCCATCAATGTGGATGTATGATAGCACCACCTATTGGAACCACGCCAAAAATCTCCGTGTCAACATTGCATTTGCTCCCTCCAATCTCCCCCCCATTTACTTTCTTGCAAGTTGCATGCTTTACTTTCCGCTGCTCATATACTCTTTGCATGCTTGCCTGAATTGTATTGAGATTGCTTGACTTGTGCTAAGTTGCTAAAATCTACCAAGGTCTAAAATTGGGAAATGGTTAAGTTTTATTTGGTCAAGTAGTATAATCACACCCCTCTAGACATACTTTCGATCCTACAAGTGGTATCAGAGCATTGGTCTCCATTTTCCTTGATTTACATAGCTTTGGTGATCGTAGCCTTGGTTTCACAACCTAGGAGAGTATGGCTTCTACCGAGGGAAATTACCACCATAGAGGTCCTTACTTTGCCAATACGAATTTTGCTAGTTGGAAACATAAAATGAAAATGCATATTCTTGGACATAACCCCGCCGTTTGGGCTATTGTGTGTATTGGCTTGCAAGGTGAATTCTTTGATGGGAGAGAACCAAAATGTGAAGCTACCGCAGAAGAATTGAAGATGTTGCAATACAATGCTCAAGCTTGCGATATCCTCTTCAATGGATTGTGCCCCGAAGAATTCAACAAAATCAGCCGTCTTGAGAATGCAAAGGAAATTTGGGATACTTTGATCGATATGCATGAAGGTATCGACTCCGTCAAGGAAACCAAGTTGGATGTACTCCAAAGTTAACTTGACAAGTTCAAAATGAAGGATGGTCAAGGTGTAGCCAAAATGTACTCTAGGCTTGCTCTCATCACAAATGAGATTGCTGGCTTAGGAAGTGAAGAGATGACCGACAAATTCATCATCAAGAAGATCTTGAGAGCCTTGGATGGAAAATATGATACCGTGTGCACATTGATCCAAATGATGCCAAATTACAAAGATCTCAAGCCAACCGAAATCATTGGAAGAATTGTTGCTCATGAGATGTCACTCAAAGACAAAGAAGAGCTTCACAACAAGTCTAGTGGTGATTACAAGGCCTCATGTGATGCTCCTACATCATCAAATGAGAAACAAGCCTTCATTGAAGAATTGAGCTTAATGGTGAAGAACTTCAACAAGTTCTACCAGAGTAGAAGCAAGGAAAGAAGTTCCAAGTCAAGATCCTACAATGACAAAAGATCTTCTAGTCATGAGCGAAACTGCTACAATTGTGGAAGACACGGACACTACTCCAATGAGTGTACGACTCCTACAAAAGAAGATAAGACTCACCTAAAAGAAGAAGCAAAAGGGAATAATCACCTCCAAGAGAGAGAAGGAGTAGAGATGATCGATATGAACGAAGAACCTCTCAAATAAGCAAGGATTCGGAATGAAGGACAAGTCATCAAGGAGCTACACAAAAATGAAGACATCAAGCTCATGTTGGTGAATGCATATCCGACTCTGACTCCGACCACCCCTCCGAGAGAAGTTATCACTCCGACTCCGAATATACTCAAGATGAAGGTGTTGCCGGTCTAGCACTTGTGTCAACCAACTCCTATGACATATTTGATTCACCAAATGAAGGAATTGGGAGATGCTTCATGGCTAAAGGCCCCAAGGTAACACATCCCGAGTATGTTGATTTCAATAGTGATGAAGATGACTTGCTAGGTGATGATGATTTACTCGTTGACAACTCTAAGGATGAATACTATGATGAAACATCAATTAATCATGCTAATCAAGATAAAACAAATGACAATGATAAGAAGGAGATTGAGCGTCTAACTAAAGAACTAAACACTCTTAAGTTAGCTGATGAAACTACTTTAGAAGATCATCGAGAACTTTTAAAAACTCATGAGAAGTTACGCTTTGAAAAGCTCAATCTTGAGCAAGAGCATGAGTTCTTAAAGGCCATCAATGATGATCTTCGGAAGAAAAGTTCTTCTTACATTTCCAAGCGTTTACTCTTGTCTACTTACATACCACAAGTAAAATCTAGCAACAAGAACAAGAAAGACTGTTCTTCTAGTAGTAACAATAAGCATGCTAAATCCAATATTGTTGCTTCTGGTAGTTCTCTTGATTCCACTAATGATTCTTTTAGCCAAGTTATACTTGAGCAAGAAAATAGCTTATTGAAGGGAATTATAGAGAAATGTGTTTACAAAAGCCTTGCTGGAAGTAAGCAATTTGAGGAAATTGTACGCAAGCAAGGAAGGCACCGGAAGAATCAAGGTGTTGGTTTTGAACAAAAGTTCAATGCCAATGGAGTTAGGTGGGAAGAAGATCAATACCCCAAGACGAAGTTTGTTTCTCAACAAGAGAAGTATGACCCTACTTCCTTCAAGGGGACACAAGCTCAATATGATCTTCCACCACAAGACCACAAGCTAAAAGGCAAGGACAAGGTTCAAGAAGAGATTGATGCATTTGAAGATACTCTGAAGGCCTTGGTCAAGTGGGTTCCCAAGACTACATCAAGTTCTACTTCATCAAGTATATCTACAACTCCAAGGATTCCCATCAAGATGATGTGGATCCCCAAGAAGAAGAACTAGAGAGTTCTTGAGGGTGACTCCGCCAACATACTTCACACATATTTATTTTGGCAAGGACAAGTGCAAACAACTTACACATCTTGCACTAGTTCAAGGAGTCACAAACCCTCTTGTTGGTAAGACAAGGGACAAGGTAACCTAATGCTTTCATGGACATCATCATGTGTGTGCTTCACTCTATGTCCATGGATATCCTTGTTTTTTCCTTGTGGGACTAACCCATATAGGTATTGAAAGTGCAACTCACTCCAATGGATTGCTTCAAATGATCTACATCAACAATTAGCATGCAAATCTTGAACATCTACATGAAGTCATCATCAACAAAACCCAAGGTTAGTTGATCCCTCTTAGGGGGGATATCACATCTAGGGGGAGCTTTACTCTAAGAATTGATCTAAAGCTACTCTAATGGTGTGAACACAACAATGCTTTATGTAAAAGTGGTAACCCCACTTGCGCTTAGATGATGAGTATAACCTATGATTGAATGTTCTTATTTGACTCCTAAGTCAATATACTCATATATAAATGACCTAGTCATCGCCAATTGCTTGATAGATGCCAGAGTGATTGTGCATGCTTTGCCACATATTTTATTTGCTATTTTATTGTATGAGCATGCTAGTTGCATACTTTTCTCATTCGAGGACATCCATTTGTTGCTTTGATTCTTTTTAGTTTCTTCTTTTTGCGAAATGGATGGACAAGAATGTGTAAGAACTCCCTCTAGCTATCTAGGCTTTTCTCTTATCAAATTCTATTCATGCTACATCACAAAGTTTGATTTAATTCAAATTCAAACCCTCTTTGTGAGGAGCACTCAGAGTTCCGTTTTGTCATAGACTTAAAACTTCCAAAACCTCTCTATGTATTTCGGTTTGACCAACTCCTCCATTTCGGTCACACCGAGTTCACTGGGTTGATCAAGTTTTCAATCTCGGTGCAACCGATTAGAACATTTTGGTCTCATTGAGTTGCAGTAACCGCTTGCGATTCTGCGTCTCGGTGCCACCGAGTTGTTCCACTCGGTCACACCGACAGTGTCAGGATATATATACTGACGGGCCAGACTTTGGAAATCACTTCAAAACCTCTTCGCCCGCGTGTGTCCTCTCTGCCTCTCGGGTCTCTGGATCGTCACCTCATCGGCAGCGACCTCCCGCCACTGGTCTCCGCCGCCGTCAACGGATTTCAACACCGTTGTTGCTGCCGTACCGAACTCACCGCCGAACTAGGGTATGAGTTCGACCCCTTGTGCATTCTTTTTACCTCCAATTCCGAGCACAAGGTCAATGCCATGTTGTTTACCACGTATGAGATCGATCCACCCATAGAGAACCTCCATTAGACTAGATTTGATTTGAAAATTTAGGGTTAGGTTTCCGCCGGACTCATCTCGGACAGACCGAGTTGTAGGAATCGGTTCCACCGATTTGGCTTAGGCCAAAGCACAAGTGATTTTTGGTCTGACCAAAAGTTGCGAATCGGTGTGACCGGTACCATGACTTTGTGAAACCCTAGCAAACTAGGAGTCACCGAACTGTGTCTTGGCCTGACCGATTCCACATGTTTAGACTCCAAAGTTGCTTCGGTGTCACCGAGTTTTTCGGTAGCTCCGAAATGCTTCCTGTAGAAAACTAAAACTAAGTTTTTGACTCATTATTTTTTGCAAAACTCTGCACTTTGTGATGCTCATCTACTCTACCTCATCTATATCTATTCACAAGGTCTGCTGTCAGTGTGCTTTGCCAGAATGTCTGACCAGAGTGATAGCCAAAACAAATCAGAAGAGCAAGTGAACATGAGTGAGGGAACTAGTCCCTCTAGCAGCTCTGATGAAGGAAGCAGGAGCACTCCAAGCAATTTTCCCAAGGCAGCTACAAGGACAAGAAAGAAGAAAACTTCAGACACTGAAGATGAAGATTTTGAGCTTTAGGAAGTCAGCTCAAAGAGGAAAGTGCTGAAGAAGGAATATGGAACTGCTGCTGCAACAAAACCTGGTATGCACAAGAAGGAACCTGCCAAGAGAACTCCAATGCTAAAAGCAAGAGCTTCAACTGAAAAGACCATGAAATTTACTCTTGAGCAAAAATCAGGAGGAGAAGGCAAGAAGAGAGTCAGAAAAACTACAGCTAGATTTATTGGACATCCATCTATGAGGAAGGATTCTGATAGTGAGGAGGAAGAGGAAGAAGAGGTTGCTGCTCAAGCACCTCCTGCTAAGTCACAAAAGCTGATGGGGGATGCCATCAAGTCTGGGGCAGCTCCTTCAAAGCCCAAGACAACCCCCAAAGCTCCAGCTCAAGCTCCAAAGAGAACCACCAGGAACATACCTGCAATTGAGAAGAACAAGGCCCCAGTGCCTGAAGCTGCAGAAGAAGCTGAAGCCCAAGTGCTTAGGAAGCTCAAACCCATGATTCCAGACCACAACGACAGTCACCCAGTTGCTGAATATATGAAGGAAAGAAAGGATGCTGGTCACAGAAAATGGAGACAAGCTGATCCATATGCTGTGAGGAGGAGGACTGCAGTGGACTACAAATTCCACACCAAAGAGCAACAAGATTTTTATGAGACAGTGTTGCTGGACAAGAAACCCATAGTTATTGATATGAGATGGGTGGACTAGAAATACATTGATGCAAATGCTGATCATTTCCCAGGAGTGCATGAAAGCTTCAAAGCAAATGGTGTTGATGACTTTGTTGGTCAGAAGCTCACCAAGTGGAATGATGAGCTAATAATGCAATTCTATTCAACAACTCACTTCTATTCAGATGGGAAGATTGTGTGGATGACAGAAGGTCAGAGGCACCAATCAACAGTTGATGAGTGGGCTAGGCTCATAAATGCTCCTAAAGAAGAAGAAAATGACATAGATGTGTATGCTGAGAAGAAGAAAGATCATAACACCATTACAAATATGTATAAGGAGATTCCAGATAAGGCCTTGGAGACACATAAGTTTGGATCAGTCTACTACCTATTGTCTGGTTTGGCCACCATAAACACCATCTTGAGGCACACTTTGTTGCCCAAATCTGGAGATCACAGGACGATCAAAGGCCATTCCATCAACTTGCTGCAGTTGTTTGATGTTGTGCCATAGAAATTCAAGGTCATGAGCTTGACTGTTGAGACAATCAAAAGGACAACAGCTGACCAAAAAAGATCGTGTGGATATGCTCCACACATTCAAGAGCCAATCAATTCCAAGATGAAGCAAGGAGTGTATCCTTTGGACAAAGAACATCATCCTTTGTTGCCTGACTTTGAGGACAACACAGTTGTCATGAATGTTGAAGATCCATCCTCAGTTGCATCTCATGAGAAGAAGGAGAAAGCCAGAGAAGAAAAAGCAACAAAGATGCCAAGTGCAGCAGAAGCTTCAGAAGTCTTTCTCAAGCCCAAGCAAGACTAGCTTGGATTTCTGATTCAAGGAACACTGAGGATTGAAAAAGGACTAGCTACCCTGACTCAAAACCAGGAGAGCTTGGAGAGGATCATTGAGACAAAATGCTATGATCTGGACTTGAAGGTGACTGAGATACAGACAACTGTTGAAGAACTCCAGGAAGAAGCACATGAGAGGAAGGGCAAAGCTACTACACAGGTGTTCCACAGAGTGCCTAGGGCACAGAGGTCTGCAACAGTGCCAGTGACAGACACTACAACTACAACTTCAGCACCTGCAGCCACAACTCCTATTGCCCCTCTAGTGGCAACCCCTCCAGCTCCAAGATCATCTACAGATGCATTCGTCCTTGGAGTCACCTCAACACCTCCTTCCGAAGATCAAGCCTAGAGAGACGCATAACACTATGCATTTTCGAGCTTTTTGGTAACTTGTTGCCAAAGGGGGAGAAAGTGTATAGATCACAGGCTTCCAAGAGAGAGAGATTTGTCTCTTCTTGCTAATTATTCGCTTTGTTTGCTTTGTGTGCTTGTGAGATACATTATGTCTATGTGTGTGAGATACTTTGTATGATCATGTGCTTGATCATATCACACTTTATGCTTATGCTTGAATTATCTATCTCTTGTATGATCATTCACTTTGCCTTGGTGATGAGTGCTTGTTCTTATTTATTATCATTTTGAGCGCTCCACCAAGATGTATGTGACATGGAAGAGTAACCCATGATCCTAACAGATTGTACATTTGCAGTCCAAAGAAAATTTTAAACAATGCACAAATTTAGGGGGAGCTCTTGCTTATCACATACTTCTCAAAGCGACAATGTACTTTATTCTTATTATCATTTGTCAAAGCTTTGATCTATATGTTTTCATCAATTACCAAAAAGGGGGAGATTGAGAGTGCAACTAATCCCTGGGTGGTTTTAAAAATTCTTAACAACATATAATTCATTGAACTAATGCTATTTCAAGATGAACATTTCAGAAAGTTCAATGACTGGCATGGCATGGACTGGAGATGTGGACCCCTCAAAATGCAAAGGATACATGTTGGCAACAACCTCAAGACTCTATATTTTCTATTTAAGTGATCCAAGATCACACTGAGTCTATAGGAAAGCCAATACTGTTAAAAGGGGATGAGGTGTTGCTTAATTGCTTACTTGCTCAAATGCTTAGTGATATGCTCCAAAACCCTCAACCACTTTCTCATTTCCACTTATGTCCTAAACCTAAAAGTCAAATTCGGCCCCACCGATTTGATCTATCCGGCGCCACCGAGTTTTGTTTGACATAGTCACTGCCACAAACCCTAGTTACTTTGGTCTCACCGATAGGGATCTCGGTCTCACCGAGATGGGATTGCAAACTCTCTGTTTCCTTTTTGTAACATTTCGGTCTCACCGAAATGAGCAAATCGGTCCCATCGAGTCTGCATTACAAACTTCCTATTTCCTTTTCGTAACTCTTCGGTCCCACTGAAGTGAGCGAATCGATCCCACCGAGTTTGCCCGACCAACCAGCTGTGTACCTATTGCTGAAATCGGTCCCACCGAGTTTATGCGATCGGTCACACCGAGATTACGTTATGCCCTAACCCTAGCATATCGGTCTCACCGAGATGACTATATCGGTCCCACCAAAAATCCTAACATTCACATTTTACCTGGATCAGTCTGACCGAGTTTGCTGATTCGGTCCCACCGAGTTTAGAATCTGTGTGTAACAGTTAGATCTTGTGTGGAGGCTATATATGCCCCTCTACCCACTCTTCATTTATGGAGAGAGCCATCAGAACAAACCTACACTTCCACTACTCATTTTCTGAGAGAGAACCACCTACTCATGTGTTGAGGCCAAGATATTCCAATCCTAACATATGAATCTTGATCTCTAGCGTTCCCCAAGTTGCTTTCCACTCAAATCATCTTTCCACCATAGCGAAATCTGTGTGAGAGAGTTGTGTGTTGGGGAGACTATCATTTGTAGCACAAGAGCAATGAGTTCATCAACAACACACCATCTATTACCTTTTGGAGAGTGGTGTCTCCTAGATTGGTTAGGTGTCACTTGAGAGCCTCCGTCAAGATTGTGGAGTTGAACCAAGGAGTTTGTGAGGGCAAGGAGATCGCCTACTTCGTGAAGATCTACCCTAGTGAGGCAAGTCCTTCGTGGGCGATGGCCATGATGGGATAGACAAGGTTGCTTCTTCGTAGACCCTTTGTGGGTTGAGCCCTCCTTGGACTCGTGTAGCCGTTACCCTTCATGGGTTGAAGTCTCCATCAACGTGGATGTACGATAGCACCACCTATTGGAACCATGCCAAAAATCTCTGTGTCAACATTGCATTTTCTCCCTCCAAACTCCCCCATTTACTTTCTTGCAAGTTGCATGCTTTACTTTCCGCTGCTCATATACTCTTTGCATGCTTGCTTGAATTGTATTGAGATTGCTTGACTTGTGCTAAGTTGCTAAAATCTGCCAAGATCTAAAATTGGGAAAAAGTGAAGTTTTTATTTGGTCAAGTAGTCTAATCACCCCCTCTAGACATACTTTCGATCCTACAAGTTGATTGGGAGTACATTGACAACAATGCAGATTACTTCCCAGGAGTTCATGACAGCTTCGGACTGACTGGAATTGACAATTTTTTTGGTCAGAAGCTCACCAAGTGGAATGATGAGATGGTGATGCAGTTCTACTCCACAACATGTTTTTACCCAGATGGTAAAATTGTCTAGATGACTGAGGGCACTAGGTACCAATCTTCTTTTGCTAAGTGGGCCCAACTTATCAATGCCCTAAAGAGCAAGAGGATGACGCAGATGTGTATGCCAAGCCTAGAAAAGGACACAACTCCATGGCCCACATGTACAAGGAGATTCCTGATGCTGCCTTGGATACTCACAAGTTTGGCTCAGTGTACTATTTGTTGACTGGGCTGCCCACAGTCAACACTATCCTCAGGCATACATTATTGCCCAAGTCTGGAGATGACAGGATGATCAGAGGGTATTCTATCAATTTTCTACATATGTGATGTAGGGTGGAATCCTAGGGGCCGATCTTTCACGTTTCGAGATGATCCTACCAAGAACATGATGAACACGAAGAGGGGAACGAGGAAAAAACACGAGAGAAACACTAAACAAACGAGAATAAAGTCACACATGCGCTAGATCATCGAAGCACAAAGTGATACAAGATCCACGATCAACAAAGGACAATACAAAGGTAGCCGGTTCTTCTCCGTGAGGAGGTCTTGAAGGTTCTTCCCTTGAAGGGGTCTTGAATCCGCTTGGGGGATCTTCTCCGAAGAGGTTGTGAGCTCCGAGGAGAAGTAACCAAGTGGATGAGCAAGGCTCTCACACAAAATATGAGCTAAACAAATGCTAACCGTAGCTAGGAGGTGGGAGAGGTCTATATATAGTCTAAGAGGACAAAAGGGTAAGTGGCTTCGACCCACACACGGGCGGACGCATAGGCGTCAGACGTCCGATGGTCACCGGACGTCCGAAGGCTCATGAGGGTTTGGACGTCCGGTGTCGGTCGGGCGTCCGATGTTTTGGTTCTGGACAACAAGTGTCGGTCGTCCGGTCGGGGTCGGGCGTCTGCTGTTTTGGCTCGGGAGAGGTTGTGCCGGTCGTCCGGAGAGGCGTCGGTCATCCGGGCGCTGGGAGGTGTCGGATGTTCGGTCGGCACCGGTCGTCCTCCCGCTGTAGCGTGCGAGGCCTGGGACTTGGCTGGTCGTTTGGAGCTTCGAGGCGTCGGTCGTCCGGTGGGCGTCGGACGTTCGGTCGTTGTCGGTCGCCCGAAGCCTGGGAGTTACGAGCGGGCCTTCTTCTTGTGCGTTGACCTTGGTGCCCTCACCATATTGTCCAATGGGTGTAGCTAATCCGATACTCTCCTCCAAACAGCTGATCACACATAGAGTCACCGCATGAGGTAGTAGCTGAGGGAGTCCTGGATAAGGGGGTATCCGGACAGCCGGACTATGTACTTTGGATGGACTGTTGGACTATAAAGATACAAGATTGAAGACTTCGTCTTGTGTCCGGATGGGGCTCTCCTTGGTGTGGAAGGCAAGCTTGGTGATTCGGATGCAGATCTCCTTCTCTGTAACCGACTCTTTGTAACCCTAGCCCCCTCCGGTGTCTATATAAACCGGAGGGTTTAGTCCATAGAAAACAACAACAATCATACCATAGGATAGCTTCTAGGGTTTAGCCTCTCTGATCTCGTGGTAGATCAACTCTTGTAATACTCATATCATCAAGATCAATAAGGCAGGAAGTAGGGTATTACCTCCATCGAGAGGGCCCAAACCTGAGTAAACATCGTGTCCCCAATCTCCTATTACCATTAGCCTTAGACGCATAGTTCGGGACCCCCTACCCAAGATCCGCCGGTTTTGACACCGACATTGGTGCTTTCATTGAGAGTTCCTCTGTGTCGTCGCTGTAAGGCTCGATGGCTTCTCCAACCTTCAACAACGCCGTCCAGGGTGAGACTTTTCTCCCCGGACAGATTTTTGTGTTCGGCGGCTTCGCACTGCGGGCCAACTCGCTTGGCCATCTAGAGCAGATTGACAGCTACGCCCCTGGCCATCAGGTCAGGTTTGGGAACCTAAACCACATTGCCGACGTCCACAGAGACTTGATCTTCGACGGATTCGAGCCCACGTCAGGAGTGTCGAACGATCGCCACGCGCATGACTTAGATCTGCCATCGGACAGTATTCGGGATACCGCCCCTGCCATGGCTCCGGACTTTGATCCAAAGCAGATCATGCCATCCATGGACGGGCGGATGGACCCCGCCATGGAGGCCGCACACCTATCGGCATTGGAGCCGAACACAGACTCCGCTTCTAAGGAAATCTGTGTTTCCAGACCCTCGGACTTGTTTTCGGTCGTAGGTCTCGGACCGCACGCATCCATGCCCATCGAATCTGATTGGGCCCCAGTCATGGAATTCACCGCCGCGAATATCTTCCAGCACTCCCCCTTTGGCGATGTGCTAAATTCATTAGGGTCTCTTTCTCTGTCAGGAGATTCCTGGCCGAACTATATCCGACCTAAGTGGGGCACGGATGACGAAGAAAATCGCCGCCCACCCACCACCCACTTCATAGCCGCTATCAATGACCTAACAAACATGCTTGATTTCGACTCCGCCAACATCGGCGGTATGGATGTCGACGCAGGGGACGATCTGGAACCACCGCCCACGGGGCGCTGGACCGCCACTTCATCATATGACATCTACATGGTGTACATGCCTAAGGAAGACAATGGTGACAAGAAGGACACGACAGAGGATAAACCCCCCGGACAAAAACAAAACCGACGGCGCAGGCGCCGCTCTAAGTCCAGTCACAGTAAAAATAGCGATAACAGCGCGAGCAAAAACGACACTCCGGTTGACTCTGAAGGCAACAATTCGAACCTAGCAACAGAGCAAGAAGAGTCAGGCCACGCCGAACAAACGCCCGATCACAGCAATTCCGAGGGCCGAAATCATCAAACTACCCACGGAGGGGAGGACAGTCCGGTTGATGATGCATTCATCATCCTGGAAAAACGTGTGAAGCAAGATAACCTCCGCAGAAAGCTTCTGGCCACGGCGAGGAGCCTGAAGAAGCAGAAGCAAGGGCTTAAAACCACGCAGGATACGCTTAGCCGAAGATGGAACAAGGTGCTGGACACCGAAAGAAAATGTGGCGACGATCGCCACACAAAGAGCTACCCAAAGTGCAAACTGCTGCCCGAATTTGACGACGAGGCTGCAACACCAATTCCGCCAAAGAACAATACGAACACTCGGCCGGACCAACCACCTCATGGCCGCGATAGAGCATCCACTGATACCGCACACGATTTACGTGAGCTCCTGGACAAAAAGGCCAGTGTGGCCAGGTCCATCTACGGGTCCAGAGGACATGCTCTGACGCGGGATCATGGTCACCACAACGGTCATACTGATCGAATACCAGTCCAGAATCAACACCGGGCGCAACAATAGCCGACAGCATGCCGCGATAGGACTAGATACAGAGGGGCTGTGCACCCCCTGTGCTTAACCGATGAGGTGCTGGATCATGAATTTCCATAAGGATTCAAACCCGTGAATATAGAGTCATACGACGGAACGACAGACCCTGGGGTCTGGATTGAAGATTTTATGCTTCACATACACATGGCTCGTGGGGATGACCTCCACGCCATCAAATACCTTCCCCTCAAGTTGAAAGGACCAGCTCAGCACTGGCTGAAGAGCCTCCCCGAAAATTCAATTGGAAGTTGGGAGGAACTTGAGGATGCTTTCAGGGCCAACTTTCAAGGAACCTATGTCCGACCTTCGGATGCAGACGATTTAAGTCACATAATACAGCAGCCCGGAGAGTCAGCTCGCAAGCTTTGGAACAGATTCCTCACTAAGAAGAATCAAATTGTCGACTGTCCGGATGCCGAAGCCTTAGCGGCCTTCAAACACAGTATCCGAGACGAGTGGATTGCCGGGCACCTCAGCCAAGAAAAGCCAAGGACGATGGCAGCCTTAACAAGCCTTATGACCCGCTTTTGTGCGGGCGAAGACAGCTGGTTGGCCCATAGAGGCACCAGTGACCCGGGCACATACGAAATTCGAGATGGCAACGAGAAGCCACGACGCACTAAGCACAAGCATTGGAATGACGATAGTCCGGACAACACGGCGGTCAACGCCGGATTCAGGGGCTCTCGACCCGGTCAAGGAAAGAAGCCATTCAAAGGCAGTAAAGAGGGACCATCCGACCTGAATAAAGTCCTGGACAGATTGTACCAAATCCATGGCACTTCTGAAAAACCTGCAAATCATACCCACAGAGAATGTTGGGTCTTCAAGCAGGCCGGCAAATTAAACACCGAACACAAGGGAAGGAATACACCAAGCGAAGACGAGTATGAGCCTCGCCAGCCGAACACGGGGGGCCAGAAAAAATTCCCACCAGAAGTCAAAATGGTGAACATGGTACACGCAACTCATGAGAGTTCATCGCCCCCAAATTCAACCCCTGGGCGGCCTGCATGATCACTTTTGATCACAGGGACCACCCGGCCTGTACGCGGCGCAGAGGATCAGCTGCCTTGGTGCTCGACCCAATAATTGATGGATACCATCTCACTCGAGTCCTAATGGACGACGGCAGTAGTCTTAATCTGATATATCAAGACACCATCCGCAAGATGGGGATAGACCCATCGAGAATAAGCCAAAATAGCGCTACCTTCAATGGAGTGATACCAGGCGTTGAGGCCCACTGTTGGGGCTCCCTCGTATTAGAAGTGACATTCAGTTCTCCCGACAACTTCAGAAGCTAGGAACTACTCTTCAACATCGCTCCCTTCAATAGCGGTTATCATGCATTACTCGGAGGAATGACCTTCGCTTGCTTTAACGCAATACCGAACTACACCTGCCTTAAACTTAAGATGCCCGGTCCACGTGGCGTCATAACGGTTAGTGGAAACACAGAGCAGTATGCGGCAGCTCCTGCTGCCGGACTCTAGGCGGCCTCTCCCACTAGAACGCATGATTGGTCGTTCAGACCACGGACACGGCTAGACGAGTCCGGTGCACCACCATCAACAACAGCCTGGATAAACCCTGGCTGGGTGCTATACATATATCCCCATAAATGGTACTAGGGGCTGTCAACACATAATAAAGCCCACAATTCGGCTTGCCTTATCAACATGCCAATATCTCATATTTCCAATAACCATTGAGAATAACAAAATTCCCGCACGCTTACTCCTCTGTATGAGTTTTCGTTTTTACAGACACTACTCATGCGACACCCTTCCAGGATACGGCACAACGAAGACAAAGACGCAGACGTGCAGCAGGGCCCCGCCCAAAGGTTTCTCTTTAGATTAAGCCCCTGTGTAAACCTTCTTTACTGTCTTTTGTTGCATGACATCCCATGGGTATTTCATACACCCATAAGGGACACTGGCGTTATAGGCTTTTCACCACGACAGATCAATGCACGTACCTGGAATTACAGGGTCAAGGGCGTTATTCAACCCAGTATATGTTATAAAGTCCGAATACCTTTGGGAGTGTTCGGCGTCGCGAGTTTGGCCTTATATGCATCAGCTCCGAATCATGTCTTTGGTCAAATGTTGGGTTAGCCCGGCTCCTGGGTTTGCTGCCTTATGTTCCGTTCTATCGGCTAAGGCGGCCAAAGGAGAACTACTGCGATTGTGCCCTGGTTATTCCGGATGAGCACCTCAATAGAGAAAGCCGAAAACTGACTATCATGATACATCGAGAGACTGGTCAACCACTCGAGGACTCATCAAAATCTATAGGATTCCCCCGCATCAACGAAGGACCGGTTTCCCGGTCAAGTACGCGCACCGTATCCGGATGCACGCGGAAGTACCAGGGGCTACATAGTAGCCCCACCTTTCAACTCCTATGGCTAAGTGAAAGTGTTACAGCTATATAGTCCGGTTGCCTGGTTCGACGTGCGATCACCTCCTTAATGGACCAAGACGTTGGATCAAGTGTGTTTACGCCTATTTTTTTGAACATCCCCGCATTATATGCGTGGGGGCTAAAGCCAACGACTGCTAACTTTCACGTTATATGCATACATAAATAGCCACACAGGAGACATTATAATACTTTCAGGCAAAAGTATAAAAAATAACCTCTATAATTAAACACATAATTGTTTACAATTAATAGACTCGTCACTCGAACATGACATTCTTCGAGCACTGAGCCTCTATTCTACGGGCACCTTCTATGACCTGCTCAAAATAGTGCTCGACTGGGTCTTGGCTTCCTGCCGGACCCCGGGTTGTAATGCTGGTGGCCTCCATATCCGCCCAATATGTCTTCACACGGGTAAGAGCCATCCACGCCCCCTCTATGCACGCCGACCTCTTCTCGGCATCTATTCGCGCTCTGGCGCCAAATAATTGTTACACCAAACCAAAGTAACTGTCCTGTTTCGGTCCCCTCGGCCACAGATGGTCTATTATAGACCTCATTGCAAGGCCGGACAACCTATGGAGCTCGACTATAGCGGCCATCTTCTCACTCAATGGTAATGAGCGCGCTTGGGCATTAAATTGTGACCAGAACATCCTTTCCATTTCATTATCTTTATGATCCTTGAACAACTTGGTCGCATCAGCCGCACTCTTCGCCAAGTCTGCATACTCATCTGCAGCGCTCCATAGCTTATCCAACGGAGCATACTTTGGATCTAAAAACTTCATCCGCAACAAATAAGGATTTCCAGCCGCGATTTCTCCGGCTTGTCGAAGTTCCTCCCGCGCATCTCTAATGTCAGAGCGCATCTCCTTAGCCGAATCCAGCGCCTTCTTCAGGTCAGCCGCCTTTGCCTGATTCTCCTTCTCGAGAAGCTCATACCGGCCGGCGGCGTCCCTCAGCTCCACATCCATCTCGGTTATCTTTCCTTCGCTTCGGAGATGAGCAACCTGTTCGGCTTTCAAGTCTTTGGCTGCCTTTAGGGTAGCCGCATTGCTGACCCGGGCTTGTTCCTTGGCTAGGGCCAGTTCCGCCCTCAGGGCCTCAATAGCGGCAGCTCCGCCTGTAGCCACATCACATCATATTAATATTATAACCTTCTTACAATTTCCTAAAGCAAATATGGATATAAGAGCGCATACTCTGCGACTCCTCGAATTGCTTGTTTACAAGCGTGACGTCGGCATCCACCACGTCAATCTGTCGCCTCAATTCGACGCATTCAGTGGTCTGGTCTATGGCCGGACCCTTAGCAACCTGCACATCAATGCAAGTGCGATGATTACCCGGGAGTGTGATCCTCCGTTTGCCGCCATGGGCTGGCAACCATAGTCTCAGGGGCTACTATCTATACAGAGCACATCTATCGCGTGCGGTGCAACCAAAAAACTGTGTATTTCGTTGCTTACCTCAAAGCCTTTGAGCAAGCTCCTAAAAGCTCCATTTAACCCGCTTGTGGCAGAGGAAATTTTCTCCAACACCGTACTCATTAGTGTACGGTGATCCTCCGAGAGAGCAGCTGACTCCAGGAGGTCCGTCAGTATGTTCGACCGGACTCCGGACTCTCCCGGACCCTTTTCATTGTCCTCCACAGGAGCCGAACATACTGGGCTCGGGGCGGCCGAAGTATTAGCTTCTGGCCTCAGTGGATCTGGGCTCCTCCGTGACGACACCTCAGGGTCGCCTGCCCCATGGGGCAGAGAGGTAGGTGGGGTTTCACTCTCCATCATCTCCGGAAGAAGATCCCCCGAGGACAAACCCTGTTGAGACGAACTGCTAGCCGGACTGCAAAAAATAGGTCCTGGTTATTACTCTCAGAGGAAAAAGCAATAAGCTTCTCATTTATTAAACCTACAGCTCGGTGGAGGGCTGGCCCATTAACGGGCACGACGCGGTAAGAACGCCCTTCGGGGCAGGGCCCTTTGGTGAAGTTTTCTTCCCTTGTTTAGGCGCCTCCGTTTCCAAGTCTTCGGAGGCGGCCCTCTTCTTCCCGCAGGGGGAGGAAACCTCAGATTCGCCTCCCCGATTCTCCTCCTCCATGGAGACATTAATTCCCCCGGTTCGGATGCACAATGTGTGAGGCTCACTCTTGGCTTCTCCACTCTTCCCTTCACCTTTCTCCGATGGACTTGACTTAGCGCCCGTTTAAGCATCCTGGCTATTGCCGGACCGGGCGAGCCTTCGGGAAGCGGGGCCGAACACCTGATCCTCTCCGCCTTACTGAGCCAATCCTGGTTGCGAACAGTTTTTCAGAACAATGTTATGACAAATATAAACGAAGTGTTCGGTCACAGGGTTACTTACTTGGGTGTCTGGGCGGTTGCAGCTTAGGCCCACATCCTCGATGGTGTCCGGACACTTTATTCGTGGACCAAAGAACAACTTATACATTCCTTCAGGTGTCATGCCGAAGAAGTGCTTAATGGTTCGCGGACCTTCTGGATTGAAATCCCACATCCGGAGAGGTCGACGTTTACACGGTAGGGCCCGCCGAACTAGCATTACCTGGATTATTTTGACAAGACTAATGTCCCTCTCGAGAATCTCCCAAATGCGGCCTTGCAATGTCGGTACATTGTTTGCAGGCCCCCAGTCCAGTCCCACGTTGGCCCACGACGCCAATTGAGGCGGAGGGCCCGAGCAGAAGGCGGGGGCGGCCGCCCACCTTGAGCCTCGGGAAGCTGTGACATAGAACCACCTCCGTTGCCATAGATCGGATACCTCCAGGAAGGAGCCTTCGGGCCATGGGGCATCGGCGTTCCTGCTTATTGTGGCACCCCCGCACTCTGCATGCCGCCCCTTGATCACCCTCGGCTTCACATTGAAAGTCTTGAGCCATAAGCCAAAGTGTGGGGTGACATGGAGGAAGGCTTCGCACATGATGATAAACGACGAGATGTGAAGAATGGAGTCCGGAGCTAGATCGTGAAAATCTAGACCATAATAGAACATGAGCCCTCTCACGAAGGGATCAAGAGTCGAGCCCAGGCCCCGGAGGAAGTGAGAGACAAATATAACACTCTCGTTGGGCTCAGGAGTAGGGATAACCTGTTCGGGGGCGGGAAGCCTGTGCTTAACATCAGCAGTCAAATACCCGACCTCCCTGAGCTTCGCAATATCCTCCTCTGTGACAAAGGAAGCCATCCACCGGCCTTGATTGTCGGATCCGGACATGATTGAAGATCCGAGGTGCTTGAGCTTGAGCTTTGGGTGTTGGAACTCGAAGTGCGGGAAGGCGCAAGCGTGGAGGTAAAGGGATAGGCCTCGACCCCTCTATAAAGGGGGAAGAATATCAAGCGTCCCCGGCGTAACCGTTCGGGACTTGCCTAAGAACACAGAGTCATGCCAACATGCATGGTTGGATTACCCATACCCGTATTGATGAGGATCCCATGATAAGAAGGACACAATCTCTGCTTCGACAGGACGTGCCAAAGGAACCGCCTCGTAATATGTGCGGTAGCTGGTTAAAAAAATGGTTCGAATAAAAGCCGGACCGTGGCGTGATGTCACGTTTCAAAGAGTTGTCAGCAGATTAGATTTGTGGTTTATTATTCTCTCTACGGTGGTATATGAAATTTGTCTTACATAGTCGGACACGGTCCTTGTGTTCGGAATTTATCTTGGAGTATTTGGAGATGGAACCCGCCTCGCAATGCCGAAGACAATCTACACATCGGACTCATCGTCATTGAAGCCTGGTTCAGGGGCTACTGAGGGAGTCTTGGATAAGGGGGTATCCGGACAGCCGGACTATGTACTTTGGCTGGACTGTTGGACTATGAAGATACAAGATTGAAGACTTCAACCCATGTCCAGATGGGGCTCTCCTTGGCGTGGAAGGCAAGCTTGGCGATTCGGATGTAGATCTCCTTCTCTGTAACCGACTCTATGTAACCCTAGCCCCCTCCGGTGTCTATATAAACTGGAGGGTTTAGTCCGTAGGAAACAACAACAATCATACCATAGGCTAGCTTCTAGGGTTTAGCCTCTCTGATCTCGTGGTAGATCAACTCTTGTATTACTCATATCATCAAGATCAATCAAGCAAAAAGTAGGGTATTACCTCCATTGAGAGGGCTCGAACCTGGGTAAACATCGTGTCCCCAGTCTCCTGTTACCATTAGCCTTAGACGCACAGTTCAGGACCCCCTACCCAAGATCCGCCGGTTTTGACACTGTGACGCCCCCGATTCAATCGTACACTAATCATGCACACAAATGTGTACGATCAAGATCAGGGACTCACGGGAAGATATCACAACACAACTCTAAAACATAAGTAAGTCATACAAGCATCATAATACAAGCCAGGGGCCTCGAGGGCTCGAATACAAGTGCTCGATCATAGACGAGTCAGCGGAAGCAACAATATCTGAGAACAGACATAAGTTAAACAAGTTTGCCTTAAGAAGGCTAGCACAAACTGGGATACAGATCGAAAGAGGCGCAGGCCTCCTGCCTGGGATCCTCCTAACTACTCCTGGTCATCGTCAGCGGGCTGCACGTAGTAGTAGGCACCTCCGGTGTAGTAGGGGTCGTCGTCGACGGTGGCGTCTGGCTCCTGGACTCCAGCATCTGGTTGCGACAACCAGAAAGAAAGGAAAGGGGGAAAAAGGGGGGGGGGAAGCAACCGTGAGTACTCATCCAAAGTACTCGCAAGCAAGGAACTAAACTACATATGCATGTGTATATGTGTAAGGAGGCCATATCAGTGGACTGAACTACAGAATGCCAGAATAAGAGGGGGATAGCTAGTCCTATCGAAGACTACGCTTCTGGCAGCCTCCGTCTTGCAGCATGTAGAAGAGAGTAGATTGAAGTCCTCCATGTAGCATCTCCAAGTAGCATCTCCAGTCGCATTGCATAGCATAATCCTACCCGGCGATCCTCCCCTCGTCGCCTTGTGGAAAAGCGATCACCGGGTTGTCTGTGGAACTTGGAAGGGTGTGTTTTATTAAGTATCCGGTTCTAGTTGTCATAAGGTCAAGGTACAACTCCAAGTCGTCCTGTTACCGAAGATCACGGCTATTCGAATAGATTAACTTCCCTGCAGGGGTGCACCAACTTACCCAACACGCTTGATCCCATTTGGCCGGACACACTTTCCTGGGTCATGCCCGGCCACGGAAGATCAACACGTCGCAGCCCCACCTAGGCACAACAGAGAGGTCAGCACGCCGGTCTAAACCTAAGCGCACAGGGGTCTGGGCCCATCGCCCTTAGCACACCTGCACATTGCGTACGCGGCCGGTGAGCAGACCTAGCAACCTCCATTACAAAGGAAGTTGTGTTAACGCAGTCCAACCCGGCGCGCGCCACTCAGTCGCTGACGTCAAGAAGGCTTCGGCTGATACCACGACGCCGGGATACCCATAACTACTCCCGCGTAGATGGTTAGTGCGTATAGGCTCGTAGCCAACTCAGATCAAATACCAAGATCTCGTTAAGCGTGTTAAATATCCGCGAACGCCGACCAGGGCCAGGCCCACCTGTCTCCTAGGTGGTCTCAACCTGCCCTGCCGCTCCGCCACAAAGTAACAGTCGGGGGCCGTCGGGAACCCAGGCCCACCTCTACCGGGATGGAGCCACCTGCCCCTTCAGCCCCCATCTCCGAACAGTATCACAGGTAATGTAACTGTGTAAAGTATATCGTATATGCCCGTGATCACCTCCCGAAGTGATCACGGCCCAGTAGTATAGCATGGCAGACGGACAAGAGTGTAGGGCCACTGATGAAACACTAGCATCCTATACTAAGCAGTAGGATAGCAGGTAATGGTAACAACAGTAGTAGCAAGGACAGGCTATGCATCAGGATAGGAATAACGGAAAGCAGTAACATGCTACACTACTCTAATGCAAGCAGTATAGAGAAGAATAGGCGATATCTGGTGATCAAGGGGGGGCTTGCCTGGTTGCTCTGGCAAGGAGGGGTCATCTTCGATGTAGTTGAACACACGGACATCGGCAGCGGTCTCGGAGTCTACCGGAAAGGAGTAACGGAGGGGGAACACAATAAATAACAGAGCAATCAAATGCAACACAAAGCAAGACGCGGCAATACGCGGTGCTAGGTATGTCCTAACGCGGTATTATGTGATACCGGCGAAAGGGGGAAACATCCGGGAAAGTATCCCCGGTGTTTCGCGTTTTCGGACAGATGAACCGGAGGAGAAAAGTTGCGTGTTTGATAGGTTAGGGGGGTGTGGTGGACGAATTGGCTGCGTATCCGGATTCGTCTCGTCGTTCTGAGCAACTTTCATGTTGAAAATAATTTAATCCGAGTTACGGATTAAAAGATATGATTTTCTAAAGATTTTATTAATTCCTGGAATTTAATTAATTATTTAAATTAATTCGAAAAATAGATTAATGACATCAGCATGATGTCATGCTGATGTCAGCAGTCAACAGGGTTGACTGGTCAACCTGACGGTGGGTCCCGCATGTCATTGACTGATAACTAACTAACTAAATTAATTAATCTAATTAGTAGATTAGTCAGGTTAATTAAATGATTAATTAGTCTAATCAGGATTAATTAAGTTAATTAATTTATTAATATTTTAATTATTTTAATTATTTATTTATTTTTTTATTTTTTTAAATCTTTTTTTTAATTCTTGTTCTAGGGCGCGGGCCCCGTTTGTCATGGGCCCAGAGGGGCCTATCGAGCTCGGGTGTGGTTGCTGGGGCGGAGCCCCGTGAGTGTGCGGGCGGTTACGGGCGTGTGGGTGCGGGGCGCACCCAGACGCCCACCACGCAAGGGGAGACGAGGCCGGCCAGGGCTGTGCCCGGCGGCGACGAGGCCACGGCGGCCAGCGCGGGCGCGGGCTGGCGCCAGAGGCGGCCAGGGGTCAGCAGCGGAACGGTGGGAGAGGGTAGCAAGGGGATGGGGTTCTCACCCCCGTTGTAGGGGAGTTCGGCGGTGAGGCGCGATGGCGCCGACGGGGAGGAGGTCGGGGAAGGCGTCCGTCGGGGAGGTGGAGGACTAGGCGGCGACGCGGTGGTCCGGCGACGAGGTCGAGGCGGTTGCCTCGATCTAGAACGATGCGGGCCAGCAAGGGGGGCCCGTTGGTGGCGACGGCGCGGGGCGGCTCGCCGGAAGCAGCGACGACCGCGGCCGGGTACGGCGGGGCGAGGTGGCCTCAGTGATCCGGCGACGTCGCGCCGTCGGGGAGGCATGGTTCCGATCTGGAATGAAGGGGCGAAGGAGAGGGGCGATGACGTTCGGTGAGGTTCGGCGGCGGCGTGGGTGTAAGGCGTCGGGGGCGGCGGTGGTTGGCGATGGGGACGGGGCGCCGGCGTCGTGGGGGGGCGGAGGTCGTCGGCCCGATCCAGTGGGAGGAGAGAGGGAGGAGTGGATCGAGGGGGGAGTGAGTGGGTGCGAGTGGGGAGGAACCGCTAGGGTTCGGTCGCCCCAGGGGGTGAGGTAGGCGCTGGCTGGGCCGGCCTGTTTGGCACCGAGGCCTTCTGGGCCAGTGGGCCGTGGGAGGGGGCTCCCTCTTTTTTTGTTAGTTTCTTTCTTTTATTTATTTTCCTTTTTTCTTTATTTTCTTTTATGTTTTCTTTTAGTTTCCATTTATTTTTGTTTTTGTAAAATACTATAATGGCGCCTAATTTGCTGTTAACAAATATGCCACTGCCACATTAGCTTGCTACCCAAGCTAAATTAGTTTCGTAATTAATTAATATTTAAAAGTATATAAATAATAGTTTTCACTACTGTTTCAATTATCTTATAGTATTTAACTATCTTATAAAGGTATGGTTTCTCCATCATAATTACCTATGTTATATTTGGTTCACCCCGAACATTTTAGTTTTAAGATTTGAAAACTTTTATTGTTTGCTTAATTTTTAAAGTTTGAACTAGGTTTCGAACTGGCGCGAGTTTATAAACAGTAATCCGAGGTGACGTGGCATCATTAGCGGAGGTTCACTGTAGCTTAACTATCCGGGCGTCACAATTCTCCTCCACTACAAGAAATCTCGTCCCGAGATTTAAGAGGGGAGTAAGGGGGGAAGGTTTGGTAACGAGTATAGCGGGTCTTCTCATCCTGGCTTGCTCTTCTCGAAGAGGTCAATCCAATATATTGATGCCTTCATACTTCTGCTTCAGGTCAAAATGATGAAGTCGTCATCCTTTCTTCGGGATCTTCATCGTACTTACGAAAAGGATATGGGGGAAGACTCGGGAAGGGCGGGCCTTACCAGGTTGACTATCTGGTACATAACTCAGGGAATGGGGTAGGAAGTAACTCTCGAATTGAACTTAAGAAAATATCGAGAGTGAAGTAAGAAGGTACCATGAGAAGTTTCAAACGGATAGGCCATTGTTCGATGTCTGAAACAACATGCGAAAGGGGTCCAGAGCAATGAGATTGAGTATTGCGTCTGCTACCAAAATAGATCACTTGGGACGGTGGCCCGTGAATTACATACGAGGCCGCACGCGAGGAACAACCTTGGGAAGAGGGGGTGCAGGAGAGTCAGGTTTCGATCCTGTGGAACTATGGGTTATGGGCCCATCATGTGGTTGAAGGTAGGAAGGGGGCCGACATTTTGCACGGTCATGATAGTAAGGCGTGTCAAAGGGTAGCCTGTCAGATATGTCGGCAACAACATCGATACCAAGGGCGAGGGACGAAGAGAACCATTTCCTGCTCGTTGAACGAGGCGGACCAATAGGCAAAGTTCTCGTCCATCGGTGGCTACCGGAATGTCATCAACAATAGTAACAAGGTTACACCAGACAAGATGGTACACCGAGGTGTTTACATGAGCAGGGATATTACTGCTTATATTATATAGATCACAAGAAGGTTTAAACAAACCAAGGGAAAGGAAAAGTGATTATTATGTTTAAACAGAACAATGGAAAGGAAAATGTGTTTAAACACATCTTTCAGGGGTAAATCCTTCCCAAGGACAAGCAGAGCATGATATCCATGATAGGATATAACGTAGAAAACCCTTCAGGAAAGGGGAGAGAAATGTCATGACATTACCCATACAACGGTGTTAGGATAAATGATAAATAAAATTTAGCATGGTGCTTCAAATGTTCTTATTGAAGATCGGAATACCACAGACATACTTCGAGATAGCATTGACATGGTCTTCAAGCAAAGGTCGGACTTTGGATACACAAAGGATCCGTCAGGAGCAACTTATAGAATAAGTCTTACAATTTCCTCATGGAAGAATGGCTAAACTTGCTAAAAAGGATACTACAACAATAGGTCCTCCACCCAGGGGGGGGGGGGTGCTAGGCATGACATCATGTTACCGGGTCATCAAAGGACCAACATCATAACTCTTGGAAAGTTGTCCCAACCATCATATCTGACCGAGATTCAGATCCAATTGGTGTCATGATGCCTCAGACTCAGGATGTCCGAGAAGAAAAGGCGCAACACAAATCGACGAAATGACATTGCAATATTCTCGGGAAATGAACTATGGGAGCGGGTTCCTGAAACAATAGTTCATCATTACACCAAGGAGGGGATGAGGAGGTGGCTGATGGACTCAGCAAAAATTCATTGAGATTTCCAAGAAGATGGGTTCCCACAATTATGCGGACAAGGAGATAACATTTGTCGGATCTGATGATATAATGATGTATGCTCGAGGGAAACATACACAATTAAACATTGGTTGAAAGGTGCACCCGAAATATGGGCTTAGGTAGCATGATCAATGTTAGAATGGCGATGTAATAACCAAAATACTTAGAATGGAGTTATTGACCATTCACTTCAAAGCAATAGGGTTGCTAGGAATTTTAAATTCACACATCATAGTTCAATTGCCGGTATTCCGGTCAGAAACAACACGGGGACCAAGAAAAAGGTGATGGAGAGAAGTATCACTATTTCAAGAATTCTTAAGAGGTGGAGCATTCCTCACAACATTCTTGATAGAAAAGACAGTAATACTTCAAGGCAGAACACAACATTAGCTGGAGAGCAGGTGGTATTCATAATGTGGACAAGCTCGCGATGAAAGGAAGTCAAGGGTGTTGTCGATGATAATAAAAATCATCGAGGGCAAGGAGGGTATTTCTCATCATGAACACAGTTAACATCTCGAAAGAAATCAAAGTGTTGAAGGTGATCCGACACAATTGTCGAGAGATTTCATGAAGGTGTAATTGATCGACGATGACAACAAGTCAAAGGAATGATGAAGCGAAAGGTTTTTGAAACCACTAGTACAATACAAACTTGAAATCAAAGATTGTTATTCAAGGCGAAATTATATGCCGAGGACGATCGTCGTAAGCTTAGCTATCATCGAAAGTTGTGCTCCGGGAATAAGGACCAGGTAGTACGGTTAAAATTTAGCATGATAATGATATAGCCGATCAGGCTAGGAATGACTTGATGGAGTATTAAAATTCTTAACAACAAAGTACTGGGAGTACTGAATCTCAGTGTTGATTCGATTCACAATCCGGTGTTTTCGGTTGACGACAACCTAGAACCCGTGGAGTGACCATGACGGGGAAAGGTATTACTTCATCAGAAATTCATAAGATGAAGTGCAATGGGTTGATATCCTTGAGATACCAGGGGGTAATACTCGAAGGTAGAGTAGAATAGAAGCTTGACAGGTGAAATGATGTGGAAAAGACAAGTAATTTAACTTGTCCAAGAAACGGGATCAAAGAAGAACAATATGGCCGGAACCACGATTGCAAAACATCAAATCCCAGATATAAGATGAAATTATACCAAGGGGATAATTAATTTAAGAGAAGCTTCCATGATAAGATCTACATCGTGTCCATGGGCATGAACACAAAGTTCAAGGTCGACTCCCACTTCTTCAATGCCTAACCTATCATTTACTTCTCGTTTTCGAAGAAGTTGTAGAGCAGAAAATTATCTGGTAAAAACACCAGAATGGTATGACTCGTGAAAACTTTCGGGTTCACACGGTTTAGAGAAGGCATATGTTCAACCCATAAGGGCTTCTTAGAAAAATATACCACAAGCTTCGGAGTGGATAATACAAGCTCGAAACTAGAGTATGGTTATCAAAGTAGAGGATACAAATTACCAAAGGCATTATATACCCATGGAAAGGCTCACAAGGTTATTGAATATGAAAGACACTGTCGGATAACAATCCAACAATGGTTCGGGCGATCCACGACAAAGCTGATGTGAGTATCGGTACTCACTCAGAGGAAGAAGAATGCAGAGGCATCAGATTCAAGAATCACCTGGTTAGTCTGATGCTTAAATAGAAAGAAATTATGGTTTCCAAAACGAAGGATCAGAAGCAGACGCTCTGATCAAGGATGGAAAAGTTGAAAACACTTAGTTTGAGAATCAATAAAGGTTAGAATTGCCGAGAACCAACTCATGTTCGGAATGACGCCTGAGCCGGAAAGATAATCTTAAAAAGGATAACCTGATGACTGCGTGCGTACGCACACATTGAATCAATAGGCTCAAAATGACTAAGACAAGGGATGTTAACAAGGACTAGAAGTCATATGGAAATAACCATAACGCAAGCAGGCAAGAGTTTCAAGAGTAACAGGCTGCAGCGGATTATCGAAAGATCGAAAAGTACTCCGAAGAATTTTGTGAGGCACATGAACAATTGAGAAGAACGGATCCTTGATAAATGTGAGGAAAAACCGTAGGGGTTTTCATGCGAAATAAAACTGCAAGACAATAAACTCAAAGGATCTTGAGGCATCTTGTAACAACAAGAGCGACGAGGAATGATCAAGAGAATGACAAGTGCATGCAGATATCCGTAGGGATATATCGATGGCAGTGAATTGCAAAGGCGATGAGCACAAGGGTCTCTGGGAAAATATCGAGGGATATCCTCAGAATCTTCTGACGAAGCAGGTGATCTTCCGTAATGAGGGTTCTCCGGGGGAAATAGTTACGAGAACCTAGAGTTAGAGTTAGCAAAACCATTTAACCTGAATAGAAGAGAGATCAGAGTCCCAGAGTAAAGGTCGAGGAGTAAAAGATCCTAATACCACCCAATTGGCGACGTGGGCCCATGGGCCGCACAGCCAAGTTAGTAAAACAATTTTCATCGACTAGACTCAACTTCGGCCAAGGAGTTGGAAAGGGGGATTCCTACAGGCAGTCGGCTCTGATACCAACTTGTGACGCCCCCGATTCAATCGTACACTAATCATGCATGCAAATGTGTACGATCAAGATCAGGGACTCACGGGAAGATATCACAACACAACTCTAAAACATAAGTAAGTCATACAAGCATCATAATACAAGCCAGGGGCCTCGAGGGCTCGAATACAAGTGCCCGATCATAGATGAGTCAGTGGAAGCAACAATATCTAAGAACAGACATAAGTTAAACAAGTTTGCCTTAAGAAGGCTAGCACAAACTGGGATACAGATCGAAAGAGGCGCATGCCTCCTGCCTGGGATCCTCCTAACTACTCTTGGTCATCATCAACGGGCTGCACGAAGTAGTAGGCACCTCCGGTGTAGTAGGGGTCGTCGTCGACGGTGGCGTCTGGCTCCTGGACTCCAGCATCTGGTTGCGACAACCAGAAAGAAAGGAAAGGGGGAAAAAGGGGGGGGGGAAGCAACCGTGAGTACTCATCCAAAGTACTCGCAAGCAAGGAACTAAACTACATATGCATGTGTATATGTGTAAGGAGGCCATATCAGTGGACTGGACTGCAGAATGCCAGAATAAGAGGGGGATAGCTAGTCCTATCGAAGACTACGCTTCTGGCAGCCTCCGTCTTGCAGCATGTAGAAGAGAGTAGATTGAAGTCCTCCAAGTAGCATCTCCAAGTAGCATCTCCAAGTAGCATCTCCAGTCGCATCGCATAGCATAATCCTACCCGGCGATCCTCCCCTCGTCGCCTTGTGGAAAAGCGATCACCGGGTTGTCTGTGGAACTTGGAAGGGTGTGTTTTATTAAGTATCCGGTTCTAGTTATCATAAGGTCAAGGTACAACTCCAAGTCGTCCTGTTACCGAAGATCACGGCTATTCGAATAGATTAACTTCCCTGCAGGGGTGCACCAACTTACCCAACACGCTTGATCCCATTTGGCCGGACACACTTTCCTGGGTCATGCCCGGCCGCGGAAGATCAACACGTCGCAGCCCCACCTAGGCACAACAGAGAGGTCAGCACGCCGGTCTAAACCTAAGCGCACAGGGGTCTGGGCCCATCGCCCTTAGCACACCTGCACGTTGCGTACGCGGCCGGTGAGCAGACCTAGCAACCTCCATTACAAAGGAAGTTGTGTTAACGCAGTCCAACCCGGCGCGCGCCACTCAGTCGCTGACGTCAAGAAGGCTTCGGCTGATACCACGACGCCGGGATACCCATAACTACTCCCGCGTAGATGGTTAGTGCGTATAGGCTCGTAGCCAACTCAGATCAAATACCAAGATCTCGTTAAGCGTGTTAAATATCCGCGAACGCCGACCAGGGCCAGGCCCACCTGTCTCCTAGGTGGTCTCAACCTGCCCTGCCGCTCCGCCACAAAGTAACAGTCGGGGGCCGTCGGGAACCCAGGCCCACCTCTACCGGGATGGAGCCACCTGCCCCTTCAGCCCCCATCTCCGAACAGTATCACAGGTAATGTAACTGTGTAAAGTATATCGTATATGCCCGTGATCACCTCCCGAAGTGATCACGGCCCAGTAGTATAGCATGGCAGACGGACAAGAGTGTAGGGCCACTGATGAAACACTAGCATCCTATACTAAGCAGTAGGATAGCAGGTAA
>NC_041383.1:523244348-523401408 GCF_002162155.2 Triticum dicoccoides
AATTAATTATTTAAATTAATTCGAAAAATAGATTAATGACATCAGCATGATGTCATGCTGATGTCAGCAGTCAACAGGGTTGACTGGTCAACCTGACGGTGGGTCCCGCATGTCATTGACTGATAACTAACTAACTAAATTAATTAATCTAATTAGTAGATTAGTCAGGTTAATTAAATGATTAATTAGTCTAATCAGGATTAATTAAGTTAATTAATTTATTAATATTTTAATTATTTTAATTATTTTTTTAAAAAATCTTTTTTTTAATTCTTGTTCTAGGGCGTGGGCCCCGTTTGTCGTGGGCCCAGAGGGGCCTATCGAGCTCGGGTGTGGTTGCTGGGGCGGAGCCCCGTGAGTGTGCGGACGGTTACGGGCGTGTGGGTGCGGGGCGCACCCAGGCGCCCACCACGCGAGGGGAGACGAGGCCGGCCAAGGCTGTGCCCGGCGGCGACGAGGCCACGACGGCCAGCGCGGGCGCGGGCCGGCGCCGGAGGCGGCCAGGGGTCAGCAGCGGAACGGGGGGAGAGGGTAGCAGGGGGATGGGGTTCTCACCCCCGTTGTAGGGGAGTTCGACGGTGAGGCGCGATGGCGCCGGCGGGGAGGAGGTCGGGGAAGGTGTCCGTCGGGGAGGTGGAGGACTAGGCGGCGACGGGCGGCGACGCGGTGGTCCGGCGACGAGGTCGAGGCGGTTGCCTCGAGCTAGAACGATGCGGGCCAGCAAGGGGGGCCCGTTGGTGGCGACGACGCGGGGCGGCTCACCGGAAGCAGCGACGACCGCGGCCGGGTACGGCGGGGCGAGGTGGCCTCAGTGATCCCGCGACGTCGCGCCGTCGGGGAGGCATGGTTCCGATCTAGAACGAAGGGGCGAAGGAGAGGGGCGATGACGTCCGGTGAGGTTCGGCGGCGGCGCGGGTGTAAGGCGTCGGGGGCGGCGGTGGTTGGCGATGGGGACGGGGCGCCGGCGTCGTGGGGGGGCGCGGGGCGTCGGCCCGATCCAGTGGGAGGAGAGAGGGAGGAGTGGATCGAGGGGGGAGTGAGTGGGTGCGAGTGGGGAGGAACCGCTAGGGTTCGGTCGCCCCAGGGGGTGAGGTAGGCGCTGGCTGGGCCGGCCTGTTTGGCACCGAGGCCATCTGGGCCAGTGGGCCGTGGGAGGGGGCTCCCTCTTTTTTTTGTTAGTTTCTTTCTTTTATTTATTTTCCTTTTTTCTTTATTTTCTTTTATGTTTTCTTTTAGTTTCCATTTATTTTTGTTTTTGTAAAATACTATAATAGCGCCTAATTTGCTGTTAACAAATCTGCCACTGCCACATTAGCTTGCTACCCAAGCTAAATTAGTTTCGTAATTAATTAATATTTAAAAGTATATAAATAATAGTTTTCACTACTGTTTCAATTATCTTATAGTATTTAACTATCTTATAAAGGTATGGTTTCTCCATCATAATTACCTATGTAATATTTGGTTCACCCCGAACATTTTAGTTTTAAGATTTGAAAACTTTTATTGTTTGCTTAATTTTTAAAGTATGAACTAGGTTTCGAACTGGCGCAAGTTTATAAACAGTAATCCGAGGTGACGTGGCATCATTAGCGGAGGTTCACTGTAGCTTAACTATCCGGGCGTCACAGACACCGACAGTAGCCATTTATCATAAGTAGGGAGTGGGAGTTCGGTGAGGAGCGAGTTCACCTTATCTTTGATAGCCTTTGCTCGAGCTCTTGTCATGGGTCCAATTGGTGTCGTGGGAGATGTAGACACGTCCATGGGGATGATCACGGGATGCTCCGCATCATCTCCCATCCCCTGGGAAAGATCTGACCTCGGATCGAAATCATCATCACCATGGTATGGCGAAAGATCCTTGATGTTGAAGATGTCGCTCATGTTGTACTTGTCACGCGGGAGGTTGATCTTGTAAGCATTGTTGCTGTAGCGTGCTAGCACCTTGAAGGGTCCATCGGCTCGTGGTAGAAGTTTGGACTTGGGTTCGTTGGGGAAGCGGTCCTTGCAAAGATGTAGCCACACAAGATCTCCAATGTTGAATATCATGGGTTGCTTGTTGATGTTGAGCTTGGTCGCGAGTCGTTGTACTTGGCGCTTGATGGTTGTCCTTGTATCTTCATGCATCTTCTTGAGGTAGCTTTCTCGTGCACTCACGTCGAGGTTGGTGCGCTCTTGTAGAGGAAGAGGTAGAATGTCCAATGGGGACAACGGGTTGAAGCCGTAGACGACCTCGAAGGGGGACTTGCCGGTAGTCTAATGTCTTGCACGGTTGTAGGCGTACTCGGCGATGGGTAGACACTCCTCCCACTCCTTGATGTTCCTCTTGATCAACACGCGAAGTAGAGTGGAAAGTGTACGGTTCGTCACCTCCATTTGGCCGTCGGTTTGAGGATGGTATGCCGAAGAGAATAAGAGCTTGATTCCGAGCTTGGCGCATAGCGTCTTCCAAAAGTAACTCAAGAACTTGACATCGCGATCGGAGACGATTGTCTTTGGTACTCCATGGAGTCGCAAGATTTCCCTACAAAAGATATTGGCAATATGTGAGGCATCGTGTATCTTGTTGCAAGGAATGAAATGTGCCATCTTAGAAAATCGTTCCATAACAACAAACACGGAGTCCTTTCCATTTTGAGTTCTAGGCAAACCAAGTACAAAATCCATGCTAATGTATTCCCAAGGTTGACAAGGAATAGGAAGAGACATGTAAAGACCATGGGATTGAGCTTTAGACTTAGCTTTGCGACATGTAGAGCATCAATTGGTGAAGCGTGAGATGTCGCGGAACATCTTGGGCCAAAAGTAGTTCTTGGAGAGCGTGGCAAATGTCTTGTCGCGTCCAAAGTGTCCCATGAGTCCGCCTCCATGAGCCTCTTGCAAAAGGAGCAGACAAAGAGAAGACTCGGGAATGCAAAGTTTATTAGCTCTCATAAGATGATCATCCTTGATGTAGTATTTTTCCCAAGATGTATGCGTTAAACACTTAGCATAAGGAGTAGCAAAAGAAGGATCATTTGCATACAAGTCTTTGATGTGCTCAAAACCAACAACATTCGACTTAAGTTTAGTGACAAGCGCGCATATGCGGGGAAGGGCATCTGCAACTACATTTTCCTTACCCTTAATTTACTTGATCACATAGGGGAAAGATTCAATAAACTCACTCCATTTGGCATGATGCTTGTTCAACTTAGTTTGACCTTTCAAGTACTTAAGCGTTTCATGATCGGTATGGATGACAAACTCATGAGGTCTACGATAATGTTCCCAAACATGTAGCACACGCACTAAAGCATACAACTCTTTATCATAGATGGGATAGTTAAGTTGAGCACCGGAGAGTTTTTCACTAAAATATGCAACGGCTCATTTTTCTTGCATCAGAACTCCGCCAATTCCGGTACCACTTGCATCACAATGAACCTCAAAAGTTTTTATCAAAGTTGGCAAAGCAAGAATCGGAGCATGAGTAAGCAAAGACTTGAGCTCATCAAAAGCGGTAGATTGCAAAGGTCCCCAAACAAAAGTAGCATTCTTCTTACTCAAAGCATGCAAAGGAGCGGTAATAGTGGTAAAATATTTCACAAAGCGATGATAAAAACCCGCAAGGCCAAGAAAACTACGCACTTGTTGCAAATTGGTGGGTTGGGGCCAAGTTTTAATTGCTTGAATTTTAGATTCATCAACGTGGACACCCTTGGAAGAGACAACGAAACCCAAGAAAATAAGCTTGTCAACACCAAATGTGCACTTTTTCATGTTGGCATAAAGACGTTTCTTGCGAAGGGTTTGCAAAACAACCCTAACATGATTAAGATGCTCTTTCATGGATTTGCTAAAAACAAGAATGTCATCGAAGTAAACCACAACAAACACTCCAATGTAAGGACGAAGCACAAAATGCATAAGACGCATGAAAGTACGTGATACGTCTCCGTCGTATCTATATTTTTTGATTGTTCCATGCCAATATTATTCAACTTTCATATACTTTTGGCAACTTTTTATACTATTTTTGGGCCTAACATATTGATCTAGTGCCCAGTGCCAGTTCCTGTTTGTTGCATGTTTTTTGTTTCGCAGAAAACCCATATCAAACAGAGTCCAAACGGAATAAAAACGGACGGAGAATTTTTTTGTAATATATGTGAATTTTGGGAAGTGGAATCAACGCGAGACGATGCTCGAGGGGCCGACGAGGCAGGGGGCGCGCCCCTGACCCTCGTGGCCACCCAGTAAGGCGGTTGGTACCCTTATTTCGCTGCAAGAAAGCCAATATCCAGATAGAAATCGTGTCCAAAGGGCAACCCAATCGGACTTACGGATCTCCGGGAATATAAAAAACGGTGAAAGGGCAGAATCCAGAACGCAGAAACAGAGAGAGACAGAGAGACAAATCCAATCTCGGAGGGACTCTCGCCCCTCCCACGCCATGGAGACCATGGACCAAAGGGGAAACCATTCTTCCATCTAGGGAGAAGGTCAAGGAAGAAGAAGAAGAAGGGGGGCTCTCTCCCCCTTGCTTCCGGTGGCGTTGGAACATCGCCGGGGGCCATCATCATCACCGCGATCTACACCAACACCTCCATCATCTTCACCAACATCTCCATCACCTTCCCCCATCTATATTTAGTGGTCCACTCTCCCGCAACCCGCTATACCCTCTACTTGAACATGGTGCTTTATGCTTCATATTATTATCCAATGATGTGTTGCCATCCTATGATGTCTGAGTAGATTTTCGTTGTCCTATCGGTGATTGATGAATTGCCATGATTCGTTTAATTTGCTTGTGTTTATGTTGCTGTCCTACTGTGCCCTCCGTGTCGCGCAAGCGTGAGGTATTCCCGCTGTAGGGTGTTGCAATACGTTCATGATTCGCTTATAGTGGGTTGATTGAGTGACAGAAGCATAAACCCGAGTAAGGGGGTTGTGGCGTATGGGATAAAGGGGACTTGATACTTTAATGCTATGGTTGGGTTTTATCTTAATGATCTTTAGTAGTTGCGGACGCTTGCTAGAGTTCCAATCATAAGTTCATATGATCCAAGAAGAGAAAGTATGTTAGCTTATGCCTCTCCCACATAAAACTTGCTATCGGTCTATTAAAGTAGTCAATTGCTTAGGGACAATTTCACAACTCCTACCACCACTTTTCCACACTCACTATATTTACTTTATTGCTTCTTTATCTAAACAGCCCCTAGTTTATATTTACGTGCTCTTTATTATCTTGCAAACCTATCCAACAACACCTACAAAGTACTTCTAGTTTCATACTTGTTCTAGGTAAAGCGAACACTAAGCATGCGTAGAGTTGTATCGATGGTCGATAAAACTTGAGGGAATATTTGTTCTACCTTTAGCTCCTGGTTGGGTTCGATACACTTACTTATTGAAAGAGGCTACAATTGATCCCCTATACTTGTGGGTTATCAAGACCTTTTTGTGGCGCCGGCAACGGAGTCATAGCGTGGGGTGAATATTCTCGTGTGTGTGCTTGTTTGCTTTATCACTAAGTAATTTTTATTTGTTGTTCTAAGTTGTTCTCTATCTTTAGTTATGGATATGGAACACGAAATACCCAAAAAATTAGGTGTACTTGCTACTCATGGAGATGTGGAACCTCCTAAAACCCTCGATGCTCACTATGTGAAAAATATTATGTACTACTTTGATAGTCCTGAGAAAACCCCATTAAATTATGTTATGGGAGACACGTTGGATCAACGTGAATACTTTAGGGATTATCGCTTGACACAAAAAGGGAAACTATTATGGGATCAAATTCATATGTTGCATTGGTATGCTCGTCAACTATGCTTGAGATAGGATTATACTTGTTGCTCTAGGATGAAGGCTCCACACCTTGACTTTTCATGCAAATTTAATGATAATAAAACCTTGGCTTCTTATGCTAATGGTATATATGATTACTATGATGTGGAACAAATAGAAGAATTTATTGCTTTTATGGGTGCTTATGAAATTTAATCTTTGTTTAAAACGTGTGAAAATCTTGATGATGCTATTTACATACCTGAAAATTTTGCTATACTTAAATATTGCTATGAGAATTATGAATATAATGCCGACATTGATGCATTTATTGAGGAAGTCTCCGCTGTCCAAGAAGAGACTAATATTTTGCAGGAGTCTATGGAAGAAGAAATTGATGAAACTGTGAGCTCATTAGATGAAAAAGATGACGAGGAGAGCGAAGAACAAAAGGAGGAAGAGCGGATTAGCTACCCATGCCCACCTTCTAATGAGAGTAACTCTTCAACTCATACATTGTTTAATTCCCCTTCGTTCTTACCGAAGGATGATTGCTATATGAATTTTATGATCCCGTTAATTCTCTTGAAATAACCCTTTTTGATGATGCTTGCTATGCTTGTGGCCAAGATGCCAATATGAATTATGCTTATGGAGATGAACTTGCTATAGTTCCTTATGTTAAACATGAAATTGTTGCTATTGCACCCACGCATGATAGTCCTATTATCTTTTTGAATTCTCCTTACTACACTATATCGGAGAAGTTTGCCCTTATTAATGATTATATTGATGGGTTGCGTTTTACTACTGCACATGATGATTTTGATAGATATAATATGCATGTGCTTGCTGCTCCTACTTGCAATTATTATGAGAGAGGAACTATATCTCCACCTCTCTATGTTTCCAATATGATAAAATTGCAAGAAACTGCTTATACTATGCATTGGCCTTTACTTGGTGTGCATGAATTGTTCTTTTATGACATGCCGATGCATAGGAAGAGAGTTAGACTTCGTTATTTCTTGATATATGTTACTTTGTGCTCACTACTAAATCACAAATCATTGTTAATTAAAATTGGCTTTGATATACCTTGGGATCTGGGTGGATTCATTACTTGAGCACTATATGCCTAGCTTAATGGATTTAAAGACAGCGCTGCCAGGGAGACAACCCGGAAGTTTTAGAGAGTCATTTATTTCTGTTGAGTGCTTTTATATAGTTTAAAAACAAAAAAAATAAAGAGGGGAACCCAAAACTTTTCAAAAAGGAAAGTGAAAGTGAGAGAGACAAGCATTGTTGAAGTGGGGGAGCTCCTTGAACTTTGTTCATGCTCACGGAAACTTTGTGAATCTTAATTACAGAAACTTTTCATCAAAAATAATTACCCCCTTGTACAATTCCATTGTTCTATAAAAATAATGTGCCAAGGTTTGCCTTTAGGATGTTTACAATGCTTGTTGGTTTGTGCGGTGCAGGACAGAAACTTTGGCTGTAGTGCATGATTTTACATTTTTTACTGGAACGTCAAATGGTTCTGATCTTTTTATACTCTATTTCTATACAAATTGTTTATTTTTCCTAATTTTGGTAGAATGTTTGGAGTAAAATAAGTATGGTGAATGTTCAGATTGCTACAGATTGTTCTGTTTTTGACAGATTCTGTTTTTTGATGCATAGTTTGCTTGTTTTGATGAAACTATCAATTTCTATTAGTGGATTAAGCCATGGAAAAGTTATATTACAGTATACACAATGCAAAAACAAAATATGAATTGGTTTGCAACATTACCTAGAGTAATGATTTGTTTTATTATACTAACGGATCTTACCGAGTTTTTTGTTGAAGTTTTGTGTGGATAAAGTGTTTGATCGAGGAGGTCTCGATATGAGGAAAAGGAGGAGAGGCAAGAGCTCAAGCTTGGGGATGCCCAAGGCACCCCAGGTAAATATCCAAGGAGACTCAAGCGTCTAAGCTTGGGGATGCCCCGGAAGGCATCCCCTCTTTCTTCAACAAGGATCAGTATGCTTTCGGATTCGTCTCGTTCATGCGATATGTGCAAATTTTGGAGCGTCTTTTGCATTTAGTTTTCACTTTTATTTTATGAATCATGCTGGTATGAGATAGTCCATGGTTTGTTTATAGAATGCTCTTTGCACTTCACTTAAATCTTTTGAGTATGGCTTTATAGAATGCTTCATGTGCTTCACTTATATCATTTGAAGTTTGGATTGCCTGTTTCTCTTCACATAGAAAACCACCATTTGTAGAATGCTCTTTTGCTTCACTTATATTTGTTAGAGCGTGGGCATATCTTTTGTAGAAATAATTAAACTCTCTTTCTTCACTTATATCTATTTAGAGAGATGACATGAATTGGTCATTCACATGGTTAGTCATAAAATCCTACATAAAACTTGTAGATCACTGAATATGATATGTTTGATTCCTTGCAATAGTTTTGCGATATAGAGATGATAATATGTGGAAGTTATAGTAGATGGTTGTGTTTAGTAAGGATATTGGTGTTAAGGTTTGTGATTCCCGAAGCATGCACATATGGTCTACTAACTATGTAACCAAATTGGCGCGCATTGTATTTTGATTGTTTATCTTTCGTGAAGGTCGGGGGCGCGCGATGGTTAACTCCTACCAACCTCCCCCCTAGGAGCATGCATAGTAGTACTTTGCTTCGAGGGCTAATAAACTTTTGCAATAAGTATATGAGTTCTTTATGACTAATGTGAGTCCATGGATTATATACACTTTTACCCTTCCATCATTGCTAGCCTCTTCAGTACCGTGCATTGCCCTTTCTCACCTCGAGAGTTGGTGCAAACTTCGCCGGTGCATCCAAACCCCATGATATGATACGCTCTATCACACATAAGCCTCCTTATATCTTCCTCAAAACAGCCACCATACTTACCTATTATGGCATTTCCATAGCCATTCCGAGATATATTTCCATGCAACTTCCATCATCATCGTATACATGACTTGAGCATTTATTTTCATATTGCTTTGCATGATCGTAAGATAGCTAGCATGATGTTTTCATGGCTTGTCCGTTTTTTGATGGCATTGCTATGCTAGATCATTGCACATCCCGGTACACCGCCGTAGGCATTCATATAGAGTCATATCTTTGTTCTAGTATCCAGTTGTAATATTGAGTTGTAAGTAAATAAAAGTGCGATGATCATCATTATTAGAGCATTTCCCCATGAAAAAAATAGAGAGGCCAAAGAAGCCTAAATAAAAAAAAGGGGGGCCAAAGAAGCCCGCCAAAAAAAGAGAGGGGCAATGTTACTATCCTTTTACCACACTTGTGCTTCAAATAACACAATGTTCTTCATATAGAGAGTCTCTTGAGTTATCACTTTCATATGCTAGTGGGAATTTTCATTATAGAACTTGGCTTGTATATTCCGATGATGGGCTTCCTCAAATGCCCGAGGTCTTCATGAGCATTCAAGTTGGATGCACACCCACTTAGTTTCAGTTTGAGATTTCATACACTTATAGCTCTTAGTGCATCCGTTGCATGGCAATCCCTACTCCTCGCATTGACATCAATTGATGGGCATCTCCATAGCCCGTTGATTAGCCGCATCGATGTGAGACTTTCTCCCTTTTTTTCTTCTCCACACAACCTCCACCATCATACTCTATTCCACCTATAGTGCTATATCCATGGCTTGCGTTCATGTATTGCGTGAGGGTTGAAAAAGCTGAAGCGCGTTAAAAAGTATGAACCAATTGCTTGGCTGACACCAGGATAGGCATGAGGGGTACCTTGTGTTAAGAAAAGGGAGCATACAAGACTATATGATTTTGTAGGGATAACATTCTGTAAGCATTGATATTTTGAAAGGCATGATTGTTTGCTGGATGCCCGAAGTATTACTGTTTTTATGTCAAATGATAGACTATTGCTTTGAATCACTCGTGTCTTAATATTCATGCCATGATTATATACATGATCAAGATTATGCTAGGTAGCATTCCACATCAAAAATTATCTTTTTTATCATTTACCTACTCGAGGACGAGCAGGAATTAAGCTTAGGGATGCTGATACGTCTCCGTATCTATAATTTTTGATTGTTCCATGCCAATATTATTCAACTTTCATATACTTTTGGCATGTTTTTATACTATTTTTGGGACTAACATATTGATCCAGTACCCAGTGCTAGTTCCTGTTTGTTGCATATTTTTGTTTCGCAGAAAACCCATATCAAACGGAGTCCAAACGGAATAAAAATGGACGGAGATTTTTTTTGGAATATATGTGAATTTTGGGAAGTGGAATCAACGCGAGATGATGCTCGAGGGGCCCACGAGGCAGGGGGCACGCCCCAGGGGCGAAGGCACGCCCCTGACCCTCGTCGCCACCCCATAAGGCGGTTGGTGCCCTCTTTCGCTGCAAGAAAGCCAATATCCGAATAGAAATCGTGTCCAAAGGGCAACCCAATTAGAGTTACAGATCTCCGGGAATATAAAAAACGGTGAAAGGGCAGAATCCAAGACACAGAAACAGAGAGAGACAGAGAGACAGATCCAATCTCGGAGGGGCTCTCACACCTCCCACGCCATGGAGACCATGGACCAGAGGGGAAATCCTTCTCCCATCTAGGGAGAAGGTCAAGGAAGAAGAAGAAGGGGGGGGGGCTCTCTTCCCCTTGCTTCCGGTGGCGCCGGAATGCCGCTGGGGGCCATCATCATCACCGAGATCTACACCAACACCTCCATCATGTTCACCAACATCTCCATCACCTTCCCCCATCTATATTCAGTGGTCCACTCTCCCGCAACCCGCTGTACCCTCTACTTGAACATGGTGCTTTATGCTTCATATTATTATCCAATGATGTGTTGCCATCCTATGATGTCTGAGTAGATTTTCGTTGTCCTATCGATGATTGATGAATTGCTATGATTCATTTAATTTGCTTGTGGTTATGTTGCTATCCTATTGTTCCCTCCGTGTCGTGCAAGCGTGAGGTATTCCTGCTGTAGGGTGTTGCAATACGTTCATGATTCGCTTATAGTGGGTTGCTTGAGTGATAGAAGCATAAACCCGAGTAAGGGGGTTGTGGCATATGGGATAAAGGGGACTTGATACTTTAATGCTATGGTTGGGTTTTACCTTAATGATCTTTAGTAGTTGCGGACGCTTGCTAGAGTTCCAATCATAAGTGCATATGATCCAAGAAGAGAAAGTATGTCAGCTCATGCCTCTCCCAAATAAAACTTGCTATCGGTCTAGTAAAGTAGTCAATTGCTTAGGGACAATTTCACAACTCCTACCACCACTTTCCCACACTCGCTATATTTACTTTATTCTTCTTTATCTAAACAACCCCTAGTTTATATTTACGTGCTCTTTATTATCTTGCAAACCTATCCAACAACACCTACAAAGTACTTCTAGTTTCATACTTGTTCTAGGTAAAGCAAACGCTAAGCGTGCGTAGAGTTGTATCGGTGGTCGATAAAACTTGAGGGAATGTTTGTTCTACCTTTAGCTGCTCGTTGGGTTCGACACTCTTACTTACTGAAAAAGGCTACAATTGATCCCCTATACTTGTGGGTTATATGTATCGGGAGCTTCCGATAAACCCATAGGCATAACCAACCACTCGTACAAGCCAAATTTGGTTTTGAAAGCGGTTTTACATTCATCACCCTCTTGTATGCAGATTTGATAATAGCCACTTTTAAGATCAATTTTTGAGAAAATGGTGGCACCGCTAAGTTCATCAAGCATATAATCTAGGCGAGGAATGGGATGCCTATTACGAACGGTGATAGAATTAATGGGTCTACATCCAGAACACATGCGATAACTTCCATCTTGCTTAGGCACAAGTATAACCGGAACGGCACAAGGGCTTAAGCTTTCATGTACATGTCCGTTGTCGATTAGTTGTTGTACTTGCCGTTGGATCTCCTTAGTTTCTTCGGGGTTGATGCAGTATGGAGCTTTGTTAGGTAGAGGTGCTGCAAGGATGAGGTCGATTCGGTGCTCAATGCCTCGTAGTGGAGGTACTCCCGGAGGTAGCTCGTCGGAAAAAAATCTTGGAATTCCTGCAAAAGAGATTTGAACACTAAAGGTAGATCGTGAGAGGTGTTAGTTTTGGGTTCCCCATCCTTGCATACTAGGACAAAGTGCATAACACTCTATGGGTTCTCACACACTTCTCTCATCTCAGTTTTGGTGGCAAATAGCACGAGGTTTTTCTCTCTAGACGAAGAGGCTCTCAATTTTGGCTTGTGGCTCTCACTCTCACTTTGGTGTATCAGTTTATCACTCTTCTCTCCATGATGGGTGGCTTTCTTGTCGGCTATAAGTTGACTAGGATACATAGGTCGTAGCACATACTCCTTCCCTTTCATCTTGAAGCTATAGTGATTGGTACGCCCATTGTGGATGACGTCACGGTCGAATTGCCATGATCGACCAAGAAGGAGGTGGCAAACGGACATCGGGACGACATCACACTCCAAAGTTTCCTCATATGCTCCAGTTTTCAAGGAAACTTGGACCGTGTGCTCAACTCGTACAGTGCCGGAATCGCTTAGCCATTGGACCTTGTAGGGGTGCGGGTGCTTCATCTTGACCAATTGTAGCTTGGAACATAGCTCTTCACTCGCCAAGTTGTGACAACTACCTCCATCGATGATGACCTTGACGGACCTTCCCTTGATGCCGGCCTTGTTGGTCTTCTTCTTGTTGATGTTGAAAAGTCAAGACTTTGGAGACAACGAGAGCGGGGCTCGAATCCTCATCACAAAAGACTTGATCATCTTCATCCTCATTCACACGCCGGTGCATGGCCACTTGCTCAAGGGCTTCCATTTCCTCTTCACTCATGGAGTCATAGGTTCCATCATCGTGGAGGATCATGGTGCGCTTGTTGGTGCACTCATAGGATTTGTGGCCTCGTCCGCCGCAAGTGAAACACTTGATGGAGCTTGTCTTGACGGTCACATCGGTTGGAGTAGATGATGAAGCACGCGGCTTGAAGTTGCTTGTAGATGGAGGAGGACGACTTGAGCTTGTCGAAGTTTTCTTGTAACTTGACTTGTCGTTGTTGCTTGTAGATGGCTTGGTTGAGGTAGAAGTTGGAGTCATTGAAGCGTGGATGTTGGAGAAGTCGTAGGTCTTGGGTGAGTACTTGGCGTACTTGAAATCATCTTGCACTTGATGTTCCGCCTTGGTAGCTTCATGCACGAGCTCAATGAGGTTGGAGTAGGGTTGGAAGTCGGCAATCTTCTTGATGGGATGATTGAGGCCATTCAAGAAGCGTGCCATAGTTTGCTCATCATCTTCCGTGACATTGGCTCGGATCATGGCTATCTCCATTTCCTTGTAGTATTCTTCAACACTCTTTGTTCCTTGCTTGAGTAGTTGGAGCTTCTTGAAGAGATCGTGGTTGTAGTAGGTGGGCACAAAACATGCTCGCATGACATCCTTCATTTGAGCCCAAGTGGTGATTGGTGGTTCACCTCTTGCTTCACGGTGCTCAAGGACTTGGTCCCACCATATTAGCACATAGTCTTGGAACTCAAGTGATGCCATAGCAATCTTCTTCTCTTCCTCATAGTTGTGCATGTTGGGGAACGTAGCAGATATTCAAAATTTTCCTACGAATCACCAAGATCTATCTATGGAGAAACCAGCAACGAGGGGAAGGAGAGTGCATCTACATACCCTTGTAGATCGCTAAGCGGAAGCGTTCAAGAGAACGGGGTTGAAGGAGTCGTACTCGTCGTGATCCAAATCACCGGAGATCCTAGTGCCGAACGGACAGCACCTCCGCGTTCAACACACGTACGGAGCGGATGACGTCTCCTCCTTCTTGATCCAGCAAGGGGGAAGGAGAGGTTGATGAAGATCCAGCAGCACGACGGCGTGGTGGTGGATGCAGCAGAACTCCGATAGGGCTTCGCTAAGCAACTACGGGAGGAGGAGGAGGAGGTGTTGCAGGGAGGAGGGAGGCGCCCAAGGCTTCAGGTGCGACCACCCCTCCCTCCCCTCCCTTTATATAGGGGCAAGGGAGAGGGGGGAGGCGCAGCCTTGCCCCTTCCTCCAAGGAAGGGGTGCGGCCAAGAGGGGGGGGGGGGAGGAGTCCATCCTCCCCAAGGCACCTCGGAGGTGCCTTCCCCTCTTTGGACTCTCCCCTCTCCCAGTCTCCTTGGCGCATGGGCCTCTTGGGGCTGGTGCCCTTGGCCCATATGGGCCAAGGCGCACCCCCTACAGCCCATGTGGCCCCCCGGGGCAGGTGGACCCCCCCGGTGGACCCCCGGACCCCTTTCGGCACTCCCAGTACAATACCGATAAAGTGCGAAACTTTTCCGGCGACCAAAATAAGACTTCCTATATATAAATCTTTACCTCTGGACCATTTCGGAACTCCTCGTGACGTCCGGGATCTCATCCGGGACTCTTAACAACATTCGGTTTGCTGCATACTCATATTCATACAACCCTAGCGTCACCGAACCTTAAGTGTGTAGACCCTACGGGTTCGGGAGACATGCAGACATGACCGAGACGTTCTCCGGTCAATAACCAACAACGGGATCTGGATACCCATGTTGGCTCCCACATGTTCCACGATGATCTCATCGGATGAACCATGATGTCAATGACTCAATCGATCCCGTATACAATTCCCTTTGTCTAGCGGCATTGTACTTGCCCGAGATTCAATCGTCGGTATCCCGATACCTTGTTCAATCTCGTTACCGGCAAGTCTCTTTACTCGTTCCGTAACACATCATCCCGTGATCAACCCCTTGGTCACATTGTGCACATAATGATGATGTCCTACCGAGTGGGCCCAGAGATACCTCTCCGTTTACAGGAGCGACAAATCCCAGTCTCGATTCGTGCCAACCCAACAGACACTTTCGGAGATACCTGTAATGCATCTTTATAGCCACCTAGTTACGTTGTGACATTTGGTACACCCAAAGCACTCCTACGGTATCCGGGAGTTGCACAATCTCATGGTCTACGGAAAAGATACTTGACATTAGAAAATCTTTAGCATACGAACTACACGATCTTTGTGCTAGGCTTAGGATTGGGTCTTGTCCATCACAGCATTCTGCCAATGATGTGATCCCGTTATCAACGACATCCAATGTCCATGGTCAGGAAACCATGACCATCTATTGATAAACGAGCTAGTCAACTAGAGGCTTACTAGGGACATGGTGTTGTCTATGTACCCACACATGTATCTGAGTTTCCTTTCAATACAATTATAGCATGGATAATAAACTATTATCATGAACAAGGAAATATAATAATAACTAATTATTATTGCCTCTAGGGCATATTTCCAACAGTGCAAACGAAAGATTTTGTCGACCTTCAATGCCCATGAGAGGTACTCTTCGGGATCATTGCTTCCATTGAACTTGGGCATTGTGAACTTTAGCTTGCCATAGCGTTGCTCTTCATTGTGTTGTTGTCGAGGGTGATGATGACGCCCTTGACATGGAGGATAATCAACATCATGTTGCTCTTGGCATGGGGGAAGTCCATGATCAACTTGCTCTTCTAGAACTTGAGGTTGAGGAGGAACTTGATGAGCTTGAGGAGGTGGGGGAACTTGACGTTGCACTCACGGTTGGTAGTTCCGCTCTTGGATTTCTTCTCTAAGTGCTTCCTCTTGATTGCACCTATCGCGGTTGCGGTTGGTGATGGCTCGACTCGATTCTTGAAGGGCACGTTGCGCCTCAAGAGCTTGTGATTCACGTTGTTGTTGTTGAAGACATTGAGCCTTGGCATCTTGTTCATCTTGATGTTGTCGTGTGTGCTCTTCCTATTTGTGACGTTGACATTGTCGTTCTTGAGCTTGTGCAAAAGCAACTTTGTGTGGTTGAGGACGAAGTACTTGCTCGTCGACTTGCTCTTGTGAATGCTTGTTGTGTAGAGGATTACGAGATGCATGACGGTCTTGACGCGTGACTCGACAAAGAGTGTTCGATGGCGGGGTACTTGAGCTGGAGAGGGTGTCGTCGGAGTGTCGACTCGAGCGACTCCGTCTTGAGTATGAAGAAGTAGAGTGATGGCGGTTCACCAACAAGGCGCGGATCTCGTCCATTCTTGCATCATTCTCTTGCTTATGAGCATCGAGCTTGTTGTCGAAGTAGTCTCTTGTTCGTTGCTCAAAGAGTCGCAAGTCGGTGGCGAGATTTTCGATGCGGTCGCTCATTGCTTGTTGCTCTTGATGCAATGCTCATTGTGTACCAAAGAGGTGGCTCTTGGTGACGAATGATGACATGTGTTCGTCTTGCTCGATGAAGAGTGGGTTGGTAGAAGTACTTGGCTTATCCATCATTCCAAGCAAAATTTAAGTGGTAGAAGGAGAAGAAATTATACCAAATGTACCTTGACCGATGTTGAAGATGGATCAATGATCACCCAAATGCGGACAATGAAATAGCACAATTGGTACCAATTATTGTCGGTTCTCACACCTACACAAGTAAAAGCTTATGGTGGAGCTTGGTTAGGATGGTGACACAAAATTTGATGCAATTATAAGTGAGCTTCAATAATGTTGGAAAAGATTCACAAATTTGCAAATGCAACAAGTAGACCAAGCATGTAGTGGTACATGGAAACACACACACAAATAGATAAGTGGGATTGTGCAAACCAAAAATGAGCCAAAATGTGGAGTCCACGAAAATGCTCTTGTTGCACAATACTAGAGAGACGCTAGCACGATTGTACAAAAGGCGGATACGAACTTGTGCACAACCTACTAAACAAAAATGCAATGACCTCTATCCCAAGTATGCTATATGTATGGTATTTCGGTGATATGATCCAAGATGATCGGATCTGACAATCTTAATGTAGTATGATGCTATGGTTCTTGCTTATAAGCTCTTTGCTTATCTTCCCCTCTTTGCTTAAAAGCTTGTTTGGCTCTTTCACTTTTGAGCTCTTTTCTCATGCAAAACTTCACGAACCAAGATAGCAATTGTGTATGCGATGACAACTTTGTGACACAACAGATGACGCCAATATATGTACCGCGATGAGATGGTATGTACGCGATGGAGTATGATCACTGATGTGCACAAGTCACGTTGCCGACAATACTCAATGGCTAGTCTTGATGGGTAGGCAACACAAAAGTAAGGCTATGTGGTTTTCAATGCAATGGCATGGAATGACAAAGATGTCGTCGAGGTTACCGTCCGTGACGATGATGAATCCTTGGCGGAGATGGGCTGTGGTGATGTTGATGTCGAACCGTACCTATATAGCCGAAACACAATAGGACATGGGAACCACAACTAAAAATCTCAAAGACCAAAATTTATCAAAACTTGTCGGAGTGCGAGACGGGTAAGCGATGGTGGTTGCGGAAAGCAGAGGTGGTATGCAAGTGAGTATGCGGAAAGTGGTGGTGGAACGGGGGAAAACCAAACTGAAAATGTTCAGTTTCGTCAGGGATGGTCGAACGACCGAAGATGGTCGAACGACCGGTAGTCGTCGGACGTCCGGAGTCGGTCAGACGTCCCGTGCCTGGGCGATTTCGGGCACGGGATGAACAACATGATTTCGAGGTGGAGATGGCAAATTCGCGTGATTTTGTGGATGGAAAAGGGTGGGGAGGGAGGGGAAAGCTAGATCCACACGTGGCAACACAAATCCATGGATCAAATCCAACAAAACTTCAACACACCAACAAATCACAAAAAAATTTGGGGCTATTTTTGGTGGGGATTTTCGGATTTAGGACGAAAACAACAAAATCAAGTTAGAAAACACGGGGTAGGGGCTCAAAAAACATGATCAACGTGGCTCTTGATACCAAGATGATGTAGGGCGGAACCCTAGGGGCCGATCTTTCATGTTTGGAGAGGATCCTACCAAGAACACGACGAACACGAAGAGGGGAACAAGGGAAAAACATGAGAGAAACACTCAACAAACAAGAATAAAGTCACACATGCGCTCGATCATCGAGGCACAAAGTAATACAAGATCCACGATCAACAAAGGACGACACAAAGGTAGCCGGTTCTTCTCCGTGAGGAGGTCTTGAAGGTTCTTCCCTTGAAGGGGTCTTGAATCCGCTTGGGGGATCTTCTCCGAAGAGGTCGTGAGCTCCGAGGAGAAGTAACCAAGTGGATGAGCAAGGCTCTCACACAAAATATGATCTAAACCAATGCTAACCCTAACTAGGAGGTGGGAGAGGTCTATATATAGTCTAAGAGGACGAAAGGGTAAGTGGCTTCGGCCCACACACGGGCGGACGCACAGGCGTCGGACGTCCGACTGTCACCGAACGTTCGAAGGCTCATGAGTGTTCGGACGTCCGGTGTCGGTCGGGCGTCCGATGTTTTGGTTCTGGACAGCAAGTCTCGGTCATCTGGTCGGGGTCGGGCATCCGCTGTTTTGGCTCGGGAGAGGTTGTGCCGGTTATTCGGAGAGGCGTCGGTCTTCTGGGCGCTGGGAGGTGTCAGACGTCCGTTCAACGTCGGTCGTCCGACCGCTATAGCGTAGGAGGCCTGGGACTTGGCTGGTCGTTTGGAGCTTCTAGGCGTCGGTCGCTCGATGGGCGTCGAACGTCCGGTCGCCGTCGGTCGTCTGAAGCCTGGGAGTTATGAGCGGGCCTTCTTCTTGTGCGTTGAACTTTGTGCCCTCGCCGTCTTGTCCAATGGGTGTAGCTGATCCGAGACTCTCCTCCAAACAGCTGATCACACATAGAGTCTCCGCATGAGGTAGTAGGCATGTCTCATAAGTAGGGAGTAGGAGTTCGGAGAGGAGCGAGTTCACCTTATCTTTGATAGCCTTTGCTCGAGCTCTTGTCATGAGTCCAATTGGTGTCGTGGGAGATGTAGACATGTCCATGGGGATGATCATGGGATGCTCCACAACAATATGTTTGATGTGCCAGAGAAGTTCAAGGTGAAGACCTTGATAGTTGAAACAATCAAGAGGACTGCTGCTGATCAGAAGAGATCATGTGGCTATGCTCCACACATTCAGATGCTCATCAACTCCAAGATGGGCAAAGGCATATATCTCTTGGACAAGGAGCACCTTCCCATGTTGTCTGAGTTTGAAGACAATGAGGTTGTCATGGATGCTACACATCCTACATCTGTAGAGGCTTAAGAGAAGAGGGAGAAAGCTAAAGCAGAGAAGGCAACACAATCTTCACAGATGCTTCAACTGTTCACCTCAAGACCAAGCAAGATCAGCTTAGCTATCTGCTTGAGGCCACTATGAGAATTGAGAAAGGATTGGCAACCCTGACTCAAAATCAAAAGAGTCTTGAGAGGATCATCGAGACTAAGTTTTATGATCTAGACTTGAAGGACACAGAGATCCAGAGTGTAGTTGAGCAACTCCAAGAAGAAGCTAAAAAGAGAAGAGGGAGAGCTACCATTGAAACTTTTCAGAGAGTGCCAAGGGAACAAAGGTCTGTAGCTATGCCAGCCAATGACACAAGGGCTACTACTTCAGCACCAGCAGCTACAGCCTCTATTGTTCCTCCAGTTGCTACTCCACCAGCTCCACAGACCTCTTCAGATGCATTTGTTGCAGGACTCCTCTCCACGCCATCTTTGCACACCGGAGCTCCCGGAGATCGTGCTTAGAGAGCCGCATAGCACTATGCATTTTAAAGCTTTTTGGTAACTTGTTTCCAAAGGGGGAGAAAGTGTATAGATCATAGGCTTCGAGAGAGAGTGTGTTTTGCTTCTTTTGCCTCTCTTGCTACTTTATTTACTTGCTTGTTTGGTTGATACACTATTTGTGCTTGTGTGTGAGATACTTCTAAGATCATGTTTGATCATATTATGCTTTAATGTATCTGCTTGAATGATGATATTCTATCTCTCATGTATGATCATTCATATCTTGCTTTGGTGATGAGTGCATATTTTATATTCTATCATTTTGAGCGCTCCACCAAGATGTATGTGACTTGGAAGAGTAACCCATGTTCCTAATCGATTGTGCATTTGCATTCAAAATCGAATTTTAAATAATGCACAAATTTAGGGGGATCTCTTGCTTATCACGTGCTTCTCAAAGCAACGATGTACTTCATTTATATTATCTTTTGTCGAAGCTTTGATCTATATGTTGTCATCAATTACCAAAAAGGAGGAGATTGAAAGTGCAACTAATCACCGGGTGGTTTTGGTAATTCATAACAACATATAGCTCATTGAACTAATATCCATTCAAGATTAATGTTTCAGAAAGTTCAATGATTGGTATGGCATGGACTAGAGATGTGAACCCCTCAAAATGCTAAGAACACATATTGGCAAAAGTTCAAGACTCTTCATTTTTATTTTAGTGATCCAAGATCACATTGAGTCCATAGGAAAAGCCAATACTATTAAAAGGGGACGATGTGTTGCTTAATGGCTTGCTTGCTCAAAATGCTTAGTGATATGCTCCAAAAGACCTCAACCACTTTCTCATTTCTACATATGTCCTAAACCTAAAGTCAAACTCGGCCCCACCGACTTGATCTATCCGGTGCCACCGAGTTCAGTTGACATAGCCATAGCCAGAAACCCTAATCAGTTCGGTCTGACCGATAGGGATCTCGGTCTCTCCGAGATGGGATTGCATACTTCTGTTTCCTTTTGTAATGTTTCAGTCTAATCGAGATGAGCGATTGGTCCCACCGAGTTCATAGTGCAAACTCTCTGTTTCCTTTTCATAATGTTTCAGGCTCATCAAAATGAGCGATCGGTCCCACCGAGTTTGCTGGACCAAGTCTCTGTTTGCTTATTACTGAAAACAGTCTCATCGAGTTCATGTGATCGGTCTCTGTTTGCTTATTACTGAAATCAGTCTCATCGAGTTCATGTGATCGGTCTCACCGAGATGAGGTTTTGTCCTAACCCTAGCGCATCGGTCCCACCTAGTTGACATTGCCGGTCCCACCGAAAAGCCTAACGTTCACATTTTGAACCATATCGGTCTGACCGAGTTTCACTATCCGGTCCCATCGAGTTTGGTAAATTGTGTGTGATGATTAGATTTTGTGTGGAGACAATATATACCCCTCCACCCCTTCTCCATTTGAGATAGAGACATCAGAACGTGCCTACACTTCCACTACTCATTTTCTGAGAGAGAACCACGTACTCATGTGTTGAGGCCAAGATATTCCAATCCTAACATATGAATCTTGATCTCTAGCGTTCCCCAAGTTGCTTTCCACTCAAATCATCTTTCCACCATAGCGAAATCTGTGTGAGAGAGTTGTGTGTTGGGGAGACTATCATTTGTAGCACAAGAGCAATGAGTTCATCATCAACACACCATCTATTACCTTTTGGAGAGTGGTGTCTCCTAGATTGGTTAGGTGTCACTTCGGAGCCTCCGTCAAAATGTGGAGTTGAACCAAGGAGTTTGTAAGGGAAAGGAGATCGCCTACTTCGTGAAGATCTACCCAAGTGAGGCAAGTCCTTCGTGGGTGATGGCCACGGTGGAATAGACAAGGTTGCTTCTTCGTGGACCCTTCATGGGTGAAGCCCTCTGTGGACTCGCGCAACCGTTACCCTTCGTGGGTTGAAGTCTCCATCAACGTGGATGTATGATAGCACCACCTATCGGTACCACGCCAAAAATCTCCGTGTCTACATTGATTTTGCTCCCTCCAAACTCCTCCCCTTTATCTTTATATGCAATGATTTACATTCCGCTACTATACTCTTAGAACTGCATTTGTAGGTTGATTGCTTGACTTGTGTTAAGTTGCTAAAATGCGCCAAGATTTAAAACTAGAAAAGGCAAGATTTTTATTTGGTCAAGTAGTCTAATCACCCCCTCTATACATACTTTCGATCCTACACTCATTGTATCATATGTGGCAAAAACTCACACATTACTGAGGACTGTGCATGGTTGAAACAGATCAAGCCTACCCCAAAGTTTGTAGGATATGCTGCTAGAGGGCTAGGAGTGCTGTTGGTTCAGAATTTAAAAGAGGTGGTGAGCAGTGAGCAGACAAACCCCATGGCCATAGTAAACATTGCTTCTGGAGAGATGAATGAAACCCAATTCCTGGAAGGATTTAACTATATGTTCAGCTGAAATTGGCAGTGGAGGTGCAAAAAACATGGAGATAAAGCCTATCTGATGAGATTCCCCAGCAAAAGCAAGCTTATAAAACTACACAAATTTGGGGACTTCAACTTACTGGGGACTAAAGCTATAATTAATGTGTATAGTTGGACTCATGATACTCAAGCTATTGGAAACTACACATAGTGTGGATACAGTTTGGGAGAGTATATGAGTGTTTTAGACACTTCTTTGGAATGTGTGAGGTAGCTGCCACTGTTGGACCTGTCTTGGAAATTGATATGCCCACCATTTTGAAAGAAAAAGTCAGAGCTAAGGTGGGAGTTAGGGATCATGAAAAAATCCCCATACACACTGAAGTAACTGACAAGGAACTAATGATATATAGGGTGACCATGGAGCTAGAAGAGGTGGTTGAGCAGGGATGGTATGAGGAGAAAAGAAAATTTGGAAATATGGAAGCTGGACTGAACCCAGAAGATGGTGGGGGACAGAAAAAAAATCAAAATAGGAGACATGTAAACAGAAGGAAACAAAGAGAACATCTCTTTGGGCAGTGTGGGCCTTAAGCAATTTGAGGACTTGAAGAAAAAAAGAGATATTAAATATACAGAGAAAATATCTTATGGAAGTAGGTCTGAGAAAGAAGGCGGAGGCTGAACTTCAAAAAGCTCTGATGAAATTCAAAGAAGTGGAGGAAGGTAGATACAGACATGATGCCTGGAGGGCAGTGGAAGAAAAGAAAACTGTTGCTTGGGAAATAGAAAAGAAAAAGCTGGTGGAGAGGATTCAAGGCCAAAAGGAACTTATTAACAAGTGCATGGACAAAATTGACACCTGGAATAAAAAAGAGATATCTGGCGATGAGCTAGGAGAGAAAAATGAATTTGACTCACAGATCCCCCAAGACCCCATACTGGAAGATGCATACACTGAACAGGTGGATTACTCAACAAGTCAAGACTCTGTTGAATCTATGGGCACCAAACTGGGAATACACAAGAGAGAGGATGGGGAGAAAGATAAGGATAAAGATGGCCCTACTAGAAGAAGTAATAGAAACCTGGATAAGAAGGATGTAAAATATGAAGACTTGGCCAAGGAAAGGGCAGCTGAAAAAGATAACTATGGTAAGAGCACTAACTATTTTAATGATAAAATTTCCTTATTTGAAATGACTAGCAAAGTGGGAATTGACCTGGGATGTGCTATTGATATGGTCAATCAAAATCTGGACCTAATCTCCAATATGGAGCAGGCTAGAAGAGATATATATCTCCAAAGTTTAATCAATAAAGACAAGTATGAGAAAAAAGAATGCTCTTCAAATCTTATTAATATTGGAGATGCAGAGTTAGAGGAACTAAGTTCAGAGGGAGGCCACTCTGATGTTGATATGGAGCTAGACTACTATGACAATCTGAAGAATTTTTTTCTAGCAACAGAAAAATGAGAGGTGGAATAACAACCACTAGTGCTGGGGAAAATCCATATCGATTGGGGGGGGGGTGTTAAGAACAAGAAAAGTAAAAAAAAGAGGAGAGGCCTCTTCTAGAATGTGAGGGGGATAGGGCAGGATATTAAAAAGAACTTTATTAGCGATACTATCTTAGAGAAACAACTAGATTTTGTGGGACTACAAGAGACTATTAAGAGTGACTTTACAAAAAATGAATTACACAACCTTTCTAGAGGGAGAAATTTCCTCTGGGAATGGATTGCTCCTAGAGGCAATTCTGGGGAATTTTGGTGGGAACTAATAGTGACTACTTTGAGCTACTTCAAGTGGAAAAAAGGATTTACTTTGTCAAATTACTCCCATTTGGCAAAGTAGCTAACTTTAGATGGAATTTAGTCACTGTCTATGGTGATACTCAAAGAGATGGAAAAGCAGCTTTTCTAGCTAAACTTTCCAGGTTCTATCAAGACAACCCTCAGCCCTGTGTGATTGGGGGTGACTTCAACCTGATTAGAAATAGTTCAGAGAAGAATAAACCCGAGGGAGTGGATCACTTTTGTTTTGTTTTTAATGCCATCATTGAACATGCTGGTCTCAGGGATCTCCCCATGAATGGGAGGAAATATACTTGGGCCAATAATCTACCTAATCGTACTTATGAAAGATTAGACAGAATCCTTATCTGTCCAGACTGGGAAGATAAATATCCTCTAGCCATGGTAAATGCCATGGAAAGGGAGATCTCAGACCATATGGAGATCATAAAAAGAACCAGCCTAGTTTCAGATTTGAAAATGCCTGGATGCTCATGGAGGGGTTTAGGGATTTTGTGGAGAAAAATTGGAATATTAGATGCGAAGGGTCCAACTTAGATATATGGCAAAAAAGTTAAGAAATATTAGACAAAAAAATCAAAGGTTGGATTATCAATGCTAATGCGGCCTACGGAAAAAGGAAAAAAGGAAATACTTGGAATACTAGATGAGCTAGATAAAAATGCTGAAATCAGAGGCCTAAGTGCCCAAGACAGAGAAATCTAGAGAGCTTTGAGAAGAGAACTAAAAGATAATCTTAAAATGGATAAAATCAAGTGGTTGCAGAGATATAAAGACAAAGAAATTATAGATGGTGACTCCAATACCAGATACTACCATGCCAAAGTTAATGGGAGGAGGAGAAAAACAGAATCACTACTCTGGAACATGAGGGGGGAAGCATTGAAGGTGATGTTAAGCTTATGGAACACATCACTAATTATTATAAAAAACTGTTTGGACAAGCTCAAAATACTACTATTCACCTTGATATTCAAAACCCTGAAGAGATTTCCTCTCAGGAAGAAGAATACTTGACCAAACCCTTTAGCATGGAAGAGATCAAAAAAGTAGTCTTTGATATGGAAAAAAATAAAAGCCCAGGACCTGATGGATTTGCCATTGACTTCTACAAGCATTTTTGGGACATGCTTAAATCAGACTTGAAAGCCATATTGGATGACTTTCACTGTGGAAGAATTGATTTAGCTAGGTTAAACTATGGGATTATCACCTTAGTCCCTAAAACCAATGATACTAGACAAATTCAAAAATTCATACCCATTTGTCTGTTGAATGTTAGCTTCAAAATTGTTACTAAAGTCCTGATGAATAAATTGAGTAAAGTAGTTAATCCTATTATTTCCCCCATTCAAACTGCCTTTGTGAAAGGTAGATACATCATGGAGGGGGTGGTGATCTAACATGAAGCTCTGAACTCCATTCATAAGAAAAAACAGAGTGCTATGCTGTTCAAAGTTGATTTTGAAAAAGCATATGACGAAATTAAATGGCCTTTTGTTCACAAGATGTTAAAACTTTAAAAAAATCCCTGATAAATGGTGTGATTGGATTATGCACACTAGAGAGGGGGGCAGGTGGGAGTTAAGGTTAATGATAACATTGGCCCCTACTTCAAAACCTTCAAAGGTCTCAGACAAGGGGATGCTCTATCTCCCCTGGTTTTTGATCTAGTAGTTGATGCTCTGGCTATTATCTTAGATAAAGCTGGAACCGAGGGGTTCATTAAAGGGGTACTTACTGATTACCATGAAAATGGGGTGAATATGTTACAATATGCCGACGATACTATATTCCTGATACATGATGATGAAAATTCTGCTAGAAATCTAAAATTCATTTTAGCATCTTTTGAACAAATAAATGTCTGGCCTGACAATTAAGTTTCACAAAAGTGAGATCTCTAAAGCTAGAAAAGATCTTTACCAGGAAATTTTCACATGCATCCTTGGGGAAACCCCACTAAAATATCTCGGCCTACCTGTTTCCAATAAAAGAATCAGGAATAGCATGTGGAAGAATGTAACTGAAAAAATTGAGAAAAGATGTGCATGTTGGCAAGTTAGATTGCTAAATATTGCAGGGAGAGTCACTTTGGTGCAGTCTTATCTTTCTAACATCCCTATTTACATGATGTCCTTTTACCTTCTCCCTGCTGGGGTGAGGAAGAGGATGGATTTTTACAGAGCCAGAATGGTGTGGCAGGCTGAAGAAGATAAGAAAAAAATACCATCTGGTGAACTGGAAATCCTGCTGTCTTCCAAAATAGCAAGGGGAGTTTGGGGATTACAAATTTAGAGATGTTTAACATTGCTTGGTTAGCTAAGTGGTTGTGTAAGTTGGAGAATGAAAATGGTTTCTGGCAAGGGATGATTAAAGAAAAATATGTTAAAAACAAATGTTTATCTGAGACTGAGCATAGAAATGGAGACTCTCAATTATGGGGAAACATTCTTAAAGTCAAAAAAAAAACTTATATCCTCATGTTAAGAAAAAACTTGGAGATGGGAGAAACACTAGATTTTGGGAAGATTGGTGGGTGGGAGACAAACCACTCGAGGATGCTTACCCTTCTCTGTTCTTTATCAGCTATGATCATGGGATTTCTGTCACGGAAGCCATTGATAAAGGGTGGGATGGTTTCACATTTAGGAGATCTTTATTTGGAGAAACTAAACAACTTTGGGCTAGTTTGAAAGCGAGATGTGAGGAAGTGTTGATGTATGGAGGTGATGATAAACCCATGTGGATGCTGACTACTGACAGGAAATTCTCTGTCAAATCATTATATAGATACTTGATCAGAACTGATATTGGTTTTCCCAGGAAATTCTTGTGGAAAACTAAAGTTCCTGCCAAGATCGAATTCTTCTTATGGTTGCTTGCTAGGAAAAGCATTCTTACTAGAGATAATTTGTTGAGGATAGGTTGGAAGGATGATAAACACTGTGTGTTGTGTGGTAAAGATGAAATGATTGATCATTTATTCTTTTCATGCTCTGTAGCCAGGTTGATCTAGACTCTAGTTAAGTGTGATTTCGATTTAAAACATATTCCTAGAGATCTAAATGACTGCCTTGGAAATTGGCTTAGAAATTTCCCATCTAATAACAAAAAAATGATCCTGGTTGGTACCTCTGCTCTCCTATGGGCAATATGGAAATGCAAAAATGATATTGTCTTTGATAGAAAAAATATAACTGACCCAATGGGGATAGTGAAAATAATGTGTGGTTGGATTGCTGATTAGGCTATTTTGCAGAAAAAGGATCCAGAGGAAAAATCACTGAGGCTGGGGGCAAAACTCATCAAGCAAGTAGCAAGTGAAGTATACAAGGCGGCACAAGGATGGCATTTTGGCATGCTTCAACTTCAGGATTGATAGACATCTCTTTTGGGCGCCAGATTGGAGGATGGCTTGGCGTGCTGCTTACCCGGTAGCCTGATGGTAGCTTAGTCCGCTTAGATGCTTGGTGTTGGGCAATGCCAGTAGTTTATTTTCCTTGTTATCTCTAGTTGTAATGTTGGCTTGTAGCAGACCTTAAACTTCGTGACTGTTCGGATGCTTGCTGGTTTCTCTAATGGAAATCGGAGGGGAAACCCTATTTTTCTCAAAATAACTTGGTCGACCGACTCGGCTCGAAACTGCAGCGTTTTGTCCGGCACGGATGTGAGAATCAATTAACAGGGACTTAGGCTTCGGTGTTTTGGCTGGCATGGAAGGGGCGAGATGGGCCGATGAACTGCAGACGCCGAGCAACGCGTGGACATGGATCCGCCAGATGACGGCTGCGCGCAGGTCAATAGGAGGCGAGGCAGTACACCGGACACAGCAGTGGCGAATTGACTGACTGAAAGGAGATGCTTGTGAGAAGGGAGACGTGACCATGCAGCGGCATCAAAAAACGATGCCGACATATGGCCCAGAGTAAACATTGACCTGGTAATGGATGATAAAACATAGTGTTGGTTCTGAGACCCCTTCGTCTCGTCTGCTCCTGTGAGCGGCGAGGCGAACCCTAGCGTTCTCCTCCAGCCCTCCTATTCCTCCCCCACCATCCTTGCCGTCGCCGGCTCGCGCCGCCGAGTAAAGCCTTGCCGGTGTTGGCAGGGTATCTTCCCCCTCCTCACGGTGGGCTGGTGCGGAACAGCACCACGACATGGAGGCACACCATTCTGTAGGACAGCATGGCATAGCAGCGGTCGGGGCAGTGCAGCGGAGGCATCCTAGGTTGGCGGCGCAGGCGGCTGCTTGTCAGGGGCGCGATGGGGTGTGCCATCTCGGGCGGCGGCGGTAGGCGTCTCAACCCAGATCTGGATCGAGCGGATGGTCGGGACGGCGGCCGACAGGCGACGCGGGCCGCGACGGCAAGGGCCACCGATGGTGTGCGGGGCTGGGTGGTGCGGTTGGCCGCTTTGGGGGCTAGTCTGGTTCCGCCTGGCTCACGGCGGCACCCGACGTGTGTGGGCGGCGTGGCTCCTATGCATGGTTGGCAATATGGTGGGATTCATGGTGGTGGCCCCATGGCGACGGGGGCCTGTGTGGAGTTTGGGCATCTCCGTCTCCGACCTGGATCGGCCATGTTTGAGTACTTCGGCGGTGTCCCTCCCCTTCAGCGGCTCGACGTGCGGGTGCGTGCCCAGCAGCTCCGACGCTTGGAGCTCGGCGGGCGGCGCGGGTTGGGCAGTGGCCGGGGTGGCCGCTGGTCCGGGCGTGGATGGCTCCACGGTGGCTTGGCAAGTCAGCTTCAGCGACGGCTGGCACGTCCTGGCGTCGGTTTGTCCGTAGGCGGCTTGTATTGGCCTTTGGCTCCCCTCCTCGTCATCCGGTCGCTACATTCGGCGAAGGGCTGACCTTCTTCCAACTGCGATCCATCGCTCGTCTCGCGCCGGTGCACAGGTCTGAGCTCATACCGCGCACAGTGCAGCAGGACTGACCTCTTCGCGCGCATGGTATTGCGAGACCAAGGTCGCCTCGCACCCGGTGCTGCATGACGGGTCAATGGAGGCCAGGTGGCCTGCCTATTGGGTCTTGGCGCCGGGGGTCGCCCAGGGGTGCGAAAGGTGGGACCTTTCCGCTCGTCTCTTTGGTTGGGATAGCGGTAGGTCTTGGGTGAGGTGGTGTCAAGGTCTTGGATGCCGGGGTGGCGGCCATAGTGGTGGTTGCGCGATACTCTCAGGCAGAGTCCATGACTTGGTGCTGCCCGGTGGCCATGGCCGTGTGGGTGGCATGGTCGTCGGGGTGTGGTGTTCGGTGGCGGTGAGTTTTGGCCGGGGTAAAAACCTGCTCTATCTTCGGACGGACCGGCCGGGGTAAAAACCTGCTCGTTCCCTTCTTGAAGGCGTCATCGCGGATCTCATTGCCCGCCGTGCGGCTCCCGGGGAAACTCTAATCCTTGGATTGGGTGGCGGCGGCACTCCGGTGTCGTATCCTTCTTGAAGGCGCCACCTTGAAGCCTACGGTTCGTCATGTGCGGCTTCATCTCTTCGCGGTGGTAGTGCTAGGGGTGGTGTTGCCGCGCTCAGCGCCTATGTATCATGCCTTGGGTGTGCGCATTTGTTGTGGTGCTGAAAACCAAAACTTGCTACATAACAGGAAGCTGATATGCGCCGCTAGTCTTCAAGTAGAGTTGTCTTTCCATCAACCTGGAACTCTAGGTGACTCAAAAGTTACTCCCTCTGTGTAATCTAAACACTCTTATATTTTTTTATGGAGGGGTAGTAAAAAATGTCAAGGCACGTGGTACGTTACACTAGTGCAATAAGAAAAAATCTACCGCCTGAACTATGAAACATGCCGTGGACATAGGCCACAGGATCTGAGGGATTTTACCACTGGACACACAATCACCATAGTGTGGCGGAGATTTCGGGCAATACTCATGATTTGAGAATTTGTGCAACAAGCCGCATGATGAGGATCTAGGTACGGGATTCACAAGAGAGATTTACCCACGTCCGGTCCCTTTGTCTTAGAGGTAACACCCCATATCCGCCGAGTCTTCTAACAGAGCATCGTATCAGGATATTTGGGATAAGTGTTAGAGCAATCTCGCTAGATCTTGTGTGTATCTACCGTGATCTGTTTGCGCAAGGGGATCCTAGCCTCTCCTTATATAGGCCGAAAATGTTGGGAAACATAATAAAAAAAAATGCCCAACAAACACCCATGAACAATATGAAGATGCATATCGGGTTTGGATCAACGATCGTTACCAACTTCAAAGTGCAGCAGAAGTAGACGAGTCGGTGTAGATTGTACATGGAGTCCTTTGAATGTCGATGACGATCCTGTGAACCACCCTCGAGCGGCCCCTCGAACTAAAGACCGAAAGCATGGCCTCTCTACTTGGTTGCAAGCGTACGTATTCATGATTTGCAGTGCTTTGCTGTCCAAAGCTAATCGTCACCGAAGAATTAGAGGGAGGAGATTAGAACCTCACGGGCTTTTAATTATGTGGATTAGAGGTGGATAGGGCTAGCTCTAATTAGTCAACTTGGACCAACTAAAACTAGAACTAGATCAACTAGAGGAGCCCCCTTGGGGCACCGGCCTAGGAAGAGGGAGTTGTACTCCCTCCCCTTGTCCAATTCGCGCCCCACACAAGGGGGGGGGGGCTTCCTACTTGGGCCCTTGTGACCCAAGTTTCCTTCCACCTCTTGCCCTTATTAGGCCCATTGATATTAAATGAAATATATATTTGTTATAAACATTTTTAGAGCATTATATATATATCCTCAGAAATATTTTCCACCTATATATATTAATTGGTAGTACCCGGTATCACCCGATATTCACTGAAACCCTTCTAGTGACCTCGAAACGCTTCGGGAACCTCTCAGAACTATTTCGGATATTAATACATTATTGTTACTCCCGCACTACTAACACTCAGCAAATCGTGATTACGTTAAGCTTGTGATTACCTTAAGCTTGAGACCGGGAACCTATTGTTTAACCAATTATCATTTCACACATGCATATGAGTTTTCCGCTGAATCGCATATTCCAGGATCATAGCTGTTATAGCATGAAATATATACTCTTAATTATGAATAATGGAATAATAATAAAATATTATTGCCTCTAGGGCATATTTCCAATAGAAAAGGCTCAACGGTACATCTGCCAAATCGACCTTGTAGGCGTAACAGTGCATTACATTGATCTGATGTCGTTACACCCGGTTTAATGCACCGTAGTAACGCTTAGTTGAGGGCACCATGATAATGCCTCATTGAAGACTATGTGTGTAACCAACCATTTCGATTACATGTAGACTCACAAGCCTACCTTCCTTCAACTTACACTCTAGCAAGGTCCTCCAAATATTATATCTCTCGGTCCTTTGTCTGAGTTTCAAACATGCCCTTGAGGACTATCGATCATATCTAAAGCCTTTATGTTCTCAATATATGCAAGCATGAGACAACTGATTTCAATAGATTCATCACATGATATCTTGTAGACATTTTTAACAACAAAAATTGCATCATCTATCGGTTCATCTGGAATTAGGTTCTCTAAATCATGTTCCTTTTTATCGCGCATGAGAACAATTCTCAAATTGTGGTAACATGTTGTGAAGCTTGTTCCATTAAGTTTATTTTTTAAAAGGACTCAACAGAACAAAAAATTGGATAAAGCTAGAGTGGTTAGTACCATTGATAGACAATCATGTATTAAAAAACACCAAGATATGCATTCATGAAGAGTAATTTATATTAAATGCTTTAAAAAAAATACTATACTTAGTAATTCGAGATACGATGTCAACATGTCAACTAGCGAGATTTGGTGTCCCTGCTAGAAGACTAGATAGCTGATACGTCTCCAACGTATCTATAATTTATGAAGTATTCATGCTTTTATTTCATCCTTTTATGATGTTTTATAAGCATTTATATGTCATTTTATATGATTTTTGGGACTAACTTATTAACCTAGAGCCCAGTGCCAGTTTCTGCTTTCTCCTTGTTTTAGTGTTTTACAGAAAAGGGATACCAAACGGAGTCCAAATGACGTGCCAATTTTTGAGGATTTTTTCTGGACCAAAAGAAGACCACGGAGCATCGAAGTTGGGCCAGAGGAGTCCCGGGCTGCCCACGAGACAGGGGGGCACGCCCCCTGGGGGTGGCGCCCTCCTATCTTGTGGACAGCCTGGAGGCCCCCTTGACGTGAAACCAACGCCAATAATTCCTATAATTACTGAAACTTTCGGGAATTAACCTAGATCGGAAGTTCCGCCGCCGCAAGCCTCTGTAGCCACGAGAAATCAATCCAGGCCTTCTCCGGCACCCTGCCGGAGGGGGCCATCATCACCGGAGGCCATGGAGGAGGATCTCGGAGGGGCCATCATCTCCATGAAGGCCAAGGACCAGAGGGGGAAAGCCATGGAGGAGGAAGCACAAGGGGGAGAACCTCTCCTCCTCTCTCTTGGTGGCACCGGAGTGCCATTGGGAGGGGAATCATCGCCGCGGTGATCGTCTTCATCAACATCACCATCATCATCACCATCCTCATCTCTTTTACGCGGTCCACTCTCCCGCACCCCGCTGTAATCCCTACTTGAACATGGTGCTTTATGCTACATATTATGATCCAATGATGTGTTGCCATCTTACGATGTTTTGAGTAGATATCTTTTGTCCTTGAGTTGATTGATGATCTATATTGGTACGAGTTGTATGTTTTATTATTGGTGCTGTCCTATGGTGCCCTCCGTGTCGCGCAAGCGTGAGGGATTCCCGCTGTAGGGTGTTGCAATACGTGCATGATTCACTTATAGTGGGTTGCGTGAGTGACTGAGACACAAACCCGAGTAAGGGGGTTGTTGCGTATGGGATAAAAGGGGACTTGATGCTTTAATGCTATGGTTGGGTTTTTACCTTAATGATCTTTAGTATTTGCGGATGCTTGCTAGAGTTCCAATCATAAGTGCATATGATCCAAGGATGGAAAAGTATGTTAGCTTATGCCTCTCCCACATATGAAATTGCAATGACGACTATCGATCTTGTTAACAATCGCTTAGGACAATTCCACACACCGATCCACCATTATTCCACACTCTCTATTTATATTATTTAGTAGTATATTCTAACTTTATGATAACATCACCTACTTTTATATTTTAGCTCTCCGATATCATACAAAGTTATCCTCTTTATACCCACAACACAGTTTTATTTCTTGTTTCTAGTTGGAAGCAAACGTTCGGTGCATGTAGAGTCGTATCAGTGGTAGATAGGGATTAAGAGAATATTGATCTTACCTTTAGCTCCTTGTGGGTTCGACACTCCATACTTATCACTTCCACCTTTGGGAATTGCTACGATGATTCCCTGCACTTGGGGATTATCAAGCTCTTTTCTGGCGCCGTTGCGGGGAGCAATAGCGTGGGGTTGATATTCTCGTGTGTGCTTGTTTGCTTTCCTTACTTAGTAGATTTTGTTTTTCACTTTTTGTTCCTGTTTCGTTGTGGGTGAAACATACAATTTTTTTTAAAAGAATGAAAATACCAAAAAATATTTACTTGCCTCTCATGCCTAAAAATGTTTTTCAAAAAGAGAAGTGATTGGAAAGTTATGCATTGAAGAAGTGAGGGTTGACCTTGGGCATTTGTGTTCATGCTCACGGAAACAATGTAGAAGTTTTCATGGAAGTTTCTCTGTAAATAATTATCCCCTTTGTATATATCCATTGTATTATAAAATTATTGTGCCAAGCTTTGGTTTTAGTGTGATTAGATTGCTTGCTTACTTTGTGCAGAACAAAAACAGAAACTTGGGCTGTAGTGAATGAATTTAATTTTTTACTGGAAAGTCAAATGGGTCTGAATTTTTTTGCACATTACTTAGGTACAAATTTTTCAAATTTTCAAATTTGTTTCATATTTTTTGGAGTTACATAAGTTTACTAAACTTCCAGATTACTACAGACTGTCCTGTTCTTAACAGATTCTGTTTTTCATGTGTTGTTTGCTTATTTTGATGCATCTATGGCTAGTATCGGGGGGTATGAACCATAGAGAAGTTGGAATACAGTAGGTTTAACACCAATATAAACAAAGAATGAGTTAATTACAGTACCTTAAAGTGGTAGTTTGCTTTATTACACTAACGGATCTCACAAAGTTTTTGTTTAAGTTTTTGTGAATGAAGTGTTTGAAGAACGAGGAGTTATCGATGTGAGAAGGATAAAGAGATACAAGAGTTTAAGCTTGGGGATGCCCAAGGCACCCCAAGTAAATATTTCAAATGATACTCAAGCATCTAAGCTTGGGGATGCCCCGGTTGGCATCCCATCTTTCTTCTTCGACAAATATCGGTATACCTCGGTTTTTGTTTTGTTCACATGACTTGTGTCCTTTGTGTTTGTATTTTCCTTTAAGATTAATGCTAGTATGAGATAACTCTTCATTGATTTATAGAATACTTCATGTGCTTCACTTATATATTTTAAATATGATCTTATAGAATTACTCTTTGTGCTTCACTCAAATCGTTTGAGTATGGTTTTATAGAACGCTTCGTACACTTCACTTGTATATTTTTGAGCTTGTATGTTGGCTAGTATATATTAATTGTAAAATGCTCCAGGAACTTCACTTATATCTTTTGAAGTATTAATAATGCTATAGTTTAAAGTGGGTTTGGAAGAGTGTCAACTTTAGGAATTAGTGATCCCACTATCTTGGAGGATGTTGAATCTTCGTACGATATTTATGAAAGTGGATTTGGAAGAGTGTCAACTTTAGTTAGTATTCTACTATTTCGGAAGAGGTTCTAATTGAGTATGAGAACAAAGTAGCTATCCATGATGCTACTGAAAATTATTATGAGGGAGGAATATGTGCTTGTAGGAGGTTCAATAATATCAAGTTTCCTCTCTACGTGCTTAATGTTTTGAAGTTAAACTTGTTTTGCTTTCCTATGCTAGTTGATTCTTGTTCCTATAAATTGTGTGCTCACAAAATCCCTAGGCATAGGAAGTGATTTAGATTTAAATGTACTAGTCATATTCTTCATGATGCTCTCTTTGTGTATCAACTCTTATATTTTGTGCGAGCATCATTGAAATCATCATGCCTAGCTAAAAGGCATTAAAGAAAAACGCTTGTTGGGAGACAACCCAATGTTTATCCTTACTGTTTTTGTGTGTCTACATGATTAAACTACTGTATTAATCATGATTTATAGCTTTTGTTTCAATAAAGTGCCAAGTAAGACCTTTGGAAAGACTTGGCTGAAAGTTAATGTGATCTTGCTATAAAAAGGAGAAACTTTGCACTCACAAGATTAGCTGTAATTTTTTTACAGAAGAGTGCTTTTGAGTTGATTCTTTTTGCAGAATATTAATAGACAAATTCCTCACGTCTACAAATTTATTTTATAATTTTTGGAGTAGCAGAAGTATGGTTATTGTTCAGATCATTACAGACTGTTCTGTTTCTGACATATTCTGTTTTCATTGCATAGTGTGCTTGTTTTCTAGTTTCTATGGCTTATATTTCTCAATATAATTCTTAGAAATGATATGGTACAGTAGGCTTTATGTGAAAACAATTATGAACCTTGTCTTTTACAGTACCAAGGTGCATGGTCTACTCTTTATCATACTAACCTATCTCACGAAGTTTGGTTGAGTTTTGTGTGGTTGAAGTTTTCAAGTTTTGGGTAAAGATTCGATGGACTATGGAATAAGGAGTGGCAAGAGCCTAAGCTTGGGGATGCCCAAGGTACCCCAAGGTAATATTCAAGGACAACCAAGAGCCTAAGCTTGGGGATGCCCCGGAAGGCATCCCCTCTTTCGTCTTCGTTCATCGGTAACTTTACTTGGAGCTATATTTTTATTCACCACATGATATGTGTTTTGCTTGGAGCGTCATTTCCTCTTGTTAGTATTTGCTTTCTGTTATTTAGAATAAGTTTTGCATCTTTAGTTTCAATAAAAATGTCAAGGATAGCCTTTACCATGCTTATTTTGTTAGTATACATGTTGCTATTTCAAAACAGAAAGTTTACCGCTGTTGCAAAAATTCCCTAGGAAAGTCAGAGAATGGTCTAACGTTTAATCTTTTTGCATATTAAGATCTGATAAATTTATTACAGTGGGAATTTTAGTTCATAATTTTTGGAGTCAGGGAAGTATTGATACTCTTGCATTCTTTACAGACTGTACTGTTTTGACAGATTGCTGTTATGTTTGCATTGTTTGCATATGTTTGCTTGTTTAATGATTCTATTTGAGGATAGGAGTATTAAATATGCAGAGGCATTTAGTATTCAATGTTGAATAATAATTTTAGTGATTTGTTACAGTAGAAAATGATAAGGTTTTGTATTGGTTTATACTAACCCATCTCACGAGTTCTTGTTGAGTTTGTTGTGAATGAAGCTTTTGATAAAAAGAGAAACCGTGATATGAGAGGAATTAAGGAGACATAAAAACTCAAGCTTGGGGATGCCCAAGGCACCCCAAGATAATATTTCAAGAAGTCTCAAGCATCTAAGCTTGGGGATGCCCCGGTAGGCATCCCACCTCTCTTGTTCAACAACTATCGGTTAGTATCGGTTGAGCCTAAGTTTTTGCTTCTTCACATGAGTTGTGCTATCCTTGTAATGTCATTTTATTTCAATTTTACTTGCTGTTTGAATAAAATCTTTGGATCTGAATTATTGAATAAAAAGGAATCCTCCCATGGCTAGATAATTATTTGACTACTCAGTGTCTTTCACTCATATCTTTTGGAGTAGTTTGTCTTTTACTCTTGCGCTTCATGTATATCCTATGAGTAAATGGGGGAATGAATTGAATGTCATAAATCTGAACTATTATATGTTTAATTTTCTTATAACATGGTTAGTGATGACTTCACACATAGAAAGTATGATGCATAAAAGTTGTTGAGAGTTGGCAAAAGTAGTTCTGGTCATCGTTGCAATTAATAGGAAGTAATAAGGAAAGAGAGGTTCACATACAAATATATTATCTTGGACATCTTCTATGATTGTGAAGCACTCATTAAGTATGACATGCTAAAAGAGTTGATGTTGGACAAGGAAGACAACGTAATGGTTTATGTTTTCCGACATCTCAGTTAAAGTATATTGTCATTGACCTTCCAAACATGTTGAGCTTGCCTTTCCCCCTCATGCTAGACAAAAATTCCTAGCACCAAGTAGAGATACTACTTGTGCTTCCAAATATCCTTAAACCCAGTTTTGCCGTGAGAGTCCACCATATCTACCTATGGATTGAGTAAGATGCTTCAAGTAAGTTGTCATCGGTGCAAGAAATAAAAATTGCTCTCTAAATATGCCTAACTTATTAGTGTGGAGAAAATAAACTTTGTACGATCTTGTTGTGGAAGTAATAAAAGCAACGGGCTGCATAATAAAAGTCCACATACAAGGGGCAATATAAAGTGACGTTCTTTCGCATTAAGATTTTGTGTATCCAACCCTAAAAGCGCATGACAACCTCTGCTTCCCTCTGCGAAGGGCCTATCTTTTACTTTATGCTTTTACTTTATGCTTGAGTCAAGGTGATCCTCACCTTTCCCTTTTTCATTTTATCCTTTGGCAAGCTCCTCGTGTTTGAAAGATCATGATATTTATATCAAATTGGATGTAAGTTAGCATGGGCTATTATTGTTGACATCACCTAAAGGTGAATACGTTGGGAGGCAACACAATAAGCCCCTATCTTTCTCAGTGTCCGGCTGAAACTCCATAACCACAAGTATTGCGTGAGTGTTAGCAATTGTAGAAGACTATATGGTAGTTGAGTACGTGGACTTGCTGAAAAGCTCTATTCTTGACTCTTTCTGATGTTATGATAAATTGCAATTGCTTCAATAACTGAGATTATAGTTTGTTAGTTCTCAATGAAGTTTCTGAACCATGCTTGATATTGTGAATAGATTGTTAATTGATCATGAAAAGTTTTATGAGATAAGCTATTATTATGACACATATTGATACTAGAAAAGGTGATTGAAATTATCTTTGATCAAACTTGTGCACCTACTAGCATTCACACTTCATAAATTATTTCTTTTATCATTTACCTACTCGAGGACGAGCAGGAATTAAGCTTGGGGATGCTGATACGTCTCCAACGTATCTATAATTTATGAAGTATTCATGCTTTTATTTCATCCTTCTATGATGTTTTATAAGCATTTATATGTCATTTTATATGATTTTTGGGACTAACTTATTAACCTAGAGCCCAGTGCCAGTTTCTGTTTTCTCCTTGTTTTAGTGTTTTATAGAAAACGGATACCAAACGGAGTCCAAATGACGTGCCAATTTTTGAGGATTTTTTCTGGACCAAAAGAAGACCACGGAGCATCGGAGTTGGGCCAGAGGAGTCCCGGGCTGCCCATGAGACATGGGGCGCCCCCCTGGGGTGGCGCCCTCCTATCTCGTGGACAGCCCGGAGGCCCCTTGACGTGAAACCAACGCCAATAATTCCTATAAATACTGAAACTTTCGGGAATTAACCTAGATCAGAAGTTCCGCCGCCGCAAGCCTCTGTAGCCACGAGAAATCAATCTAGGCCCTCTCCGGCACCCTGCCGGAGGGGGCCATCATCACCGGAGGCCATGGAGGAGGATCTCGGAGGGGCCATCATCTCCATGAAGGCCAAGGACCAGAGGGGGAAAGCCATGGAGGAGGAAGCACAAGGGGTAGAACCTCTCCTCCTCTCTCTTGGTGGCACCGGAGTGCCATCGGGAGGGGAATCATCGCCGCGGTGATCGTCTTCATCAACATCACCATCATCATCACCATCCTCATCTCTTTTACGCGGTCCACTCTCCCGCACCCCACTGTAATCCCTACTTGAACATGGTGCTTTATGCCACATGTTATGATCCAATGATGTGTTTCCATCTTATGATGTTTTGAGTAGATATCTTTTGTCCTTGAGTTGATTGATGATCTATATTGGTACGAGTTGTATGTTTTATTATTGGTGCTGTCTTATGGTGCCCTCCGTGTCGCGCAAGCATGAGGGATTCCCGCTGTAGGGTGTTGCAATACGTGCATGATTCACTTATAGTGGGTTGCGTGAGTGACTGAAACACAAACCCGAGTAAGGGGGTTGTTGCATATGGGATAAAAGGGGACTTGATGCTTTAATGCTATGGTTGGGTTTTTACTTTAATGATCTTTAGTATTTGCGGATGCTTGCTAGAGTTCCAATCATAAGTGCATATGATCCAAGGATGGAAAAGTATGTTAGCTTATGCCTCTCCCACATATGAAATTGCAATGACGACTATCGATCTTGTTAACAATTGCTTAGGACAATTCCACACACCGATCCACCATTATTCCACACTCGCTATTTATATTATTTAGTAGTATATTCTAACTTTATGATAACATCACCTACTTTTATATTTCAGCTCTCCGATATCATACAAAGGTATCCTCTTTATACCCACAACACAGTTTTATTTCTTGTTTCTAGTTGGAAGCAAACGTTCGGTGCATGTAGAGTCATAGCAGTGGCAGATAGGGCTTGAGAGAATATTGATCTTACCTTTAGCTCCTTGTGGGTTCGACACTCCATACTTATCACTTCCACCTTTGGGAATTGCTACGATGATTCCCTGCACTTGGGGATTATCAATAACTCGATAAGCAACAGTTGCTAATCAGACCTCTATACAACTCTTGTTTATTGGGTTGCATCACATGCGTCGCCTCCAAACTCTTATGCCTCGAGCTCTCAAGGCCCAAAACTATTTTGATAGCCTCTATAAGTTAACCAATGCTTCACATGTAAGTGTCTGATACGAACTCACGATGTCAAGGAGAAATAGTAGCACCCTAATTTCATAGGCCCACCACTAAATATATACTTAACTTGTGATGTTGCAACAATTGGGGAGGAAATTTTACTTGACATTCTTTGAGGAGTGACCCTACTTAAAATATCGATCATGTTGGGGAACATAGTAATAATTCAAAAAAATTCCTACGTGTCACCAAGATCAATCTAGGAGATGCTAGAAATGAGAGAGAGAGGGAGTGCATCTTCGTACCCTTGAAGATCGCAAAGCGGAAGCGTTACAGGAACATGCTGATGGAGTCGTACTCGCGGCGATTCAGATCGCGAAAGATCCGATCCAAGCGCCGAATGGATGGCGCCTCCGCGTTCAATACACGTACAGCCCGGGGACGTCTCCTCCTTCTTGATCCAGCAAGGGGGAGGAGAAGTTGAGGGAGAACTCCGATAGCACGACGGCATGGTGGTGGTGGAGCTCATGGTTCTCTGGCAGGGCTTCGCCAAGCACTATGGAGGAGGAAGGGGTGTAGGAGGGGGGAGGGCTACGCCAGGGGGAAGGGTGCGGCTGCCCTCGCACCCCCTTTTATTTATAGGTGAAGGGGAGAGGGGGCCGCCCCCTAGATGCATCTAGAGGGGGGCGGCAGCCAAAGGGGGGAGCTTGCCCCCCAAGTTGGTGGGAGGTGCCCCCACCCCCTAGGGTTTTCAACCCTAGGCGCCTTGGGCCCTTGGGGGGGGGGGCACCATCCCACTAGAGGACTGGTTCCCACCAAAATTAAGCCCACTTGGTCCCCCGGGATAGGTGGCCCCACCCGGTGGACCCCCGGACACCTTTCGGTGGTCCCGGTACAATACTGATAACCCCCGAAACTATTCCGGTGACCGAAACTGGACTTCCCATATATAAATCTTCACCTACGGACCATTCGGGAACTCTTCATGACATACGGGGTCTCATCCAGGACTCCGAACAACTATCGGTAACCACATACTATTTCCCATTACAACTCTAGCGTCACCGAACCTTAAGTGTGGAGACCCTACGGGTTCGGGAACCATGCAGACATGACTGAGACATCTCTTCGGCCAATAACCAATAGCGGGATCTGGATACCCATATGGGATCCCACATGTTCCAAGATGATCTCATCGGATGAACCACGATATCGGGGATTTAATCAATCTCGTATACAATTCCCTTTGTCCATCGATATGTTACTTGCCCGAGATTCGATCGTCGGTATCCCCGTACCTCATTCAATCTCGTTACCGGCAAGTCTCTTTACTCATTCCATAATGCATGATCCCGTGGCTAACTCCTTAGTCACATTGAGCTCATTATGATGATGCATTACTGAGTGGGCCCAGAGACACCTCTCCGTCATACGAAGTGACAAATCCCAGTCTTGATTCATGCCAACCCAACAAACCCTTTCGGAGATACCTGTAGTGCACCCTCATAGTCACCTAGTTACGTTGTGACGTTTGATACACCCAAAGCATCCCTACGGTATTCAGGAGTTGCACAATCTCATGGTATAAGGAAAGACACTTGACATTAGAAAAGCTCTAGCAAACGAACTACACGATCTTGTGCTATGCTTAGATTGGGTCTTGTCCACCACATCATTCTCCTATTGATGTGATCTTGTTATCAATGACATCCAATGTCCATGGTCAGGAAACCATAACACGAGCTAGTCAACTAGAGGCTCACTAGGGACATGTTGTGGTCTATGTATTCACATATGTATTACGATTTCCGATTAATACAATTATAGCATGAATAATAGACAATTATCATGAACAAGGAAATATAATAATAACCATTTTGTTATTGCCTCTAGGGCATATTTCCAACAGTCTCCCACTTGCACTAGAATCAATAATCTAGTTACATTGCGATGAATCGAACACCCATAGAGTTCTGGTGCTGATCATGTTTTGCTCGTGGAAGAGGTTTAGTCAATGGATCTGCGCCATTCAGATCCTTATGCACTTTACAAATATCTATGTCTCCATCTTGAATATATTCACTAATGGAGTTGAAGCGACGCTTGATGTGCCCGGTCTTCTTGTGAAACCTGGGCTCCTTGGCAAGGGCAATAGATCTAGTGTTGTCACATAAGAGAGTCATCGGGCCCGACACATTGGGAATCACTCCTAGGTCGGTGATAAACTCTTTCATCTAGACCGCCTTCTGTGTTGCTTCCGAAGCAGCTATGTACTCCGCTTCACATGTAGATCCCGCGACGATGCTTTGCTTGCAACTGCACCAGTTGACTGCCCCACAATTCAAAATATACACATATCCGGTTTGTGACTTGGAGTCATCCGGATCTGTGTCAAAGCTAGCATCGATGTAACCCTTTACAACGAGCTCTTCGGCACCTCCATAACGAGAAACATATCCTTAGTCCTCTTTGGGTACTTTATGATATTCTTGACCACTGTCTAGTGTTCCATTCCGGGATCACTTTGGTACCTCCCTACCAAACTTATGGCAAGGTTCACATCAGGTCTGGTACATAGCATGGCATACATAATAGAGCCTATGGCTGAGGCATAGGGGATGACACTCATCTTTTCTCTATCTTCTGCCGAGGTCGGGCATTGAGCTATGCTCAATTTCGCACCTTCCAATAAAGGCAAGAACCCCATCTTGGACTGATCCACATTGAACTTCTTCAATATCTTGTCAAGATATGTGCTTTGTGAAAGACCAATGAGGCGTCTTGATCTATCTCTATAGATCTTGATGCCTAATATGTAAGCAGCTTCTCCAAGGTCCTTCATTGAAAAACACTTATTCAAGTAGGCCTTTATGCTGTCCAAAAGTTCTATATCATTTCCCATCAATAGTATGTCATCCACATATAATATGAGAAATGCTACAGAGCTCCCACTCATTTTCTTGTAAATACAGGCTTCTCCATAAGTCTGTATAAACCCAAACGCTTTGATCACTTCATTAAAGCGAATGTTCCAACTCGGAGATGCTTGCACCAGCCCATAGATGGAGTGCTGGAGCTTGCATACCTTGTTAGCATTCTTAGGATCGACAAAACCTTCCGGCTACATCATATACAATTCTTCCTTAAGGAAACCATTAAGGAATGCCATTTTGACGTCCATTTGCCAGATCTCATAATCATAGAATGCGGCATTTGCTAACATGATTCGGACAGACTTCAGCATCGCTACGGGTGAGAAGGTCTGATCGTAGTCAACTCCTTGAACTTGTGATAACCCTTAGCAACAAGCCGAGCCTTATAGACGTCACATTACGATCCGCGTCAGTCTTCTTCTTAAAGATCCACTTATTCTCTATGGCTTGCCGATCATCAGGCAAGTCCACCAAAGTCCATACTTTGTTCTCATACATGGATCCTATCTCCGATTTCATGGCTTCAAGCCATTTGTTGGAATTCGGGCCCTCCATCGCTTCTTCATAGTTCGAAGGTTCACCGTTATCTAACAACATGATTTCCAGTACAGGGTTGCCATACCATTCTGGTATGGAACGTGTCCTTGTGGACCTGTGAAGATTAGTAGTAACTTGATCTGAAGTTTCATGATCATCATGATTAACTTCCTCTCTAGTCGGTGCAGGCACCACCGAAACATCTTCCCGAGCTGCGCTACTTTCCGGTTCAAGAGGGGTTACCTCATTAAGTTCTACTTTCCTCTCACTACTTTCGAGAGAAACTCTTTCTCCAGAAAGGATCCATTCTTGGCAACAAAGATCTTGTCCTCGGATCTGAGGTAGAAGGTATACCCAATCGTTTCCTTATGGTATCCTATGAAGACACATTTTTCCGATTTGGGTTCAAGCTTTTCAGGTTGAAGTTTCTTGACATAAGCCTCGCATCCCCAAACTTTCACAAACGGAAACTTAGGTTTCTTCCCAAACCATAATTCGCACGGTGCCATCTCAACGAATTTTGACGGCGCCCTATTTAAAGTGCATGCGGCAGTCTCTAAAGCATAACCCCAAAATCTAGCGGTAGATCAGTAAGAGACATCATAGATCGCACCATATACAATAGAGTAAGATTACGATGTTCGGACACCCCATTTCGCTAAGGTGTCCCAGGCGGCGTGAGTTGTGAACCAATTCCATATTTTCTTAAGTGCGTGCCAAATTTGTGACTCAAATATTCTCCTCCAGGATCTAATTGTAAGAACTTTATTCTCTTGTCACATTGATTCTCTACCTCGTTCTAAAACTCCTTGAACTTTTCAAAGGTCTCAGACTTGTGTTTCATTAAGTAAACATACCCATATCTACTTAAGTCATCAGTGAGGGTGAGAACATAATGATAACCACCGCGAGCCTCAATGCTCATTGGACCACATACATCAGTATATATTATTTCCAACAAGTTGGTTGCTCGCTGCATTGTTCCGGAGAACGGAGTCTTGTTCATTTTGCCCATGAGGCATGGTTCGCACGTGTCAAATAATTCATAATCAAGAGACTCTTAAAGTCCATCTTCATGGAGTTTCTTCATGCGTCTGACACCAATGTGACCAAGGCGGCAGTGCCACAGGTATGTGGGACTATTATTATCAACCTTACATCTTTTGGTATTCACACTATGAATATGTGTAACATCACGCTCGAGATTTAATAAAAATAAACCATTAACCAATGGGGCATGACCATAAAACATATCTCTTATATAAATAGAACAACCATTTTTCTCAGATTTAAATGAGTAGTGAGGGAGTCCTGGATTAGGGGGTGTCCGGATGGCCGGACTATGACCTTTGGCCGGACTCCCGGACTATGAAGATACAAGATTGAAGACTTCGTCCCATGTCCGAATAGGACTTTCCTTGGCGTGGAAGGCAAGCTTGGCGATGCAATGTGAAGATCTCCTCCCATTGTAACCGACTCTGTGTAACCCTAGCCCTCTCCGGTGTCTATACAAACCGGAGAGTTTTAGTCCATAGGACGAACAACAATCATACCATAGGCTAGCTTCTAGGGTTTAGCCTCTCTGATCTCGTGGTCGATCAACTCTTGTACTACCCATATCATCAATATTAATCAAGCAGGAGTAGGGTTTTACCTCCATCGAGAGGGCCCGAACCTAGGTAAAAACATCGTGTCCCTTGTCTCCTATTACCATCCGCCTAGACGCACAGTTCGGGACCCCCTACCCGAGATCCGCCGGTTTGGACACCGACATTGGTGCTTTCATTGAGAGTTCCTCTGTGTCGTCACCGTCAGGAAGGATGACGCACCCCGTCTTTAAAGACGATGCTGTTGCTAAAGGAGCTTTGACTGTCAGCCAAACTCTCCGGCTAGGCAGTTTTTTAATGACCGCCTGTTCGGCCGCCACGCCGACGATGACCTCTTGGGTCATCGAAAGCAATCTCCACGTCAGCTCGGAACTTGCCGAGCAGTTAGATCCGATGGAGCTCTCTTCCTTAAACGAGCTCTTGGATCGCATCGCCGCCCTAGGAGTCGCTACAGACTACGGCCAGATTGGGCTCAAACCCGATCCGAGAGAGATTGACTCTCCCCAGGTCACCCACCACGTTGAAGTGGTAGAGGAACAATGCGGCGGATCTTCACCCATCCTAAGGACCAGATGTGTTCGGATTCCTGATCCCTCCAAGCCGGACATCCGCGGAGGGGAGGATGTCACTCAAGCCCTGAACCTAAAGTTAGGCAGCGGGCCTGATTCATTGGATAACGTCCAAGAACCCAAGCTTCCAAGTTCGGAAATTTCTTGGCCCCTGAGTCTTAGATCGGGCGAGGTTCCGGATTTAAATCCACCCGCCCACCCAAATATAAGGGATCTATCCCAAATTCAGCAAGAGCCCAGAGAAACAGTACACCATTACTGGGCCAGATTCCTCCTGGTTATGAACATGATAAGGGACTGCCGCGAGGGGGATGCAATTTCATTCTTCTGCAACAACTGCACGGACATCGGAATCCTCAACGCCATAAGTCGTCGTGAAATTACACGCTTCGCCGACTTGGCATCCATAGTACGAAAGTACTACGCGACAGAAAGCGTTTGGAAAACCGAAACAAAATTCTGGGACAATCCGACCCTGAATACAACCCGAGTCCGAAACAAAAGGGCGCATTATCGCCAGACACCTGGGCCAAACAACAATAAACAAAAACCCTCTATAGGGTATGGAACCATACTGGAGGGATGGCTCAATGGACCCTGTAAAATTCATAGTACAGAGGGCGCCACACCAACTCACAGCCTTAGAGCATGTTGGATACTCCGGTAGGCGGCTAGAAGTGGCGAGGAGCTTCTAGCTCCAGAATCCGTAGAGCACCACCCCAGGAACTCCAGTACGGTGTCAACAGTCTTCGAGACTTTCGCATCAAACAATGCAAGGAAACGAACGCTCCGCAGCCTTACCGAAGTCTACCAGGTAGCGACAATAAACCCATGGAGTGACACGGCTATTACCTTTAATGCCAGTGACGAACCTAAATTCCGGACAGCCCAAGCACCAGCCGCACTGGTCCTCAGTCCGATAGTGGACGTCTTTCGACTTACCAAGGTACTCATGGACGGTGGCGGCGGATTGAACCTCATCTATGAGGAAACCCTATGAAAAATGGAAATAGACTGGAGCCGCATTGAGCGAAGCAACACAACCTTTAGAGGAATAATCCCCAGTCGGGAAGCGAGCTGTACAGGAAAAATCACACTAGATGTGGTGTTTGGCACGCCGGATAATTACAGATCCGAGGAGGTCACATTTCAAGTGGCCCCGTTCAGCAGCGGATACCACGCTCTGTTAGGGAGAGAAGCATTCACAATTTTTCAAGCTATACCCCATTACGGTTACATGAAGCTCAAAATGCCTGGACCAAATGGAATCATCACTCTTCCTAGTGATCCGGAGACAGCGCTCCGCGCCGAAAACAAGACAGCCGCACTGGCCCTCGAGGCATTATCCGAAGCCCTAGCGGCTGAGGAACTAACTGCGTTGCGCTCCACGGTGGACAGGGACGACGTGATACTCGACAAAAGATCCAAGTCCACCTCCTTCAAGCCGGAAGACGAAATAGTCAAGTTCCAAGTCCATCCAACGGACACTACAAAAACGGCCTCCATCGGGGCACAACTAGAACCTGATGTAGACGCCGCACTAAGAGAATTCCTACGCGAAAATTGGGACATTTTTGCCTCGCACCCTTCAGACATGCCAGGAATCCCACGCAGGCTGGCCGAGCACAGCCCGAACATCCTAAAATGATTCAAGCCTGTTAAGAAGGCTCTTCGGCGTTTCTCCGAACCTAAGAGACAAGCTATGTGAGAGGAGCTAGCCAAACTACTGGAAGCCGGGTTCATCAGAGATATCAAATATCCGGACTGGCTAGCAAACCTGGTGATGGTACCAAAGAAGGACATATCCTGGCGCCTATGCGTCGATTTCAAAGACCTAAATAAGGCCTGCCCAAAGGATCCCTTCCTCCTCCCCCGCATTGATCAAATCATCGACGCCACCGCAGGACACGATTCATTGTGTTTCCTCGACGCATACTCTGGCTACCACCAAATCAAGATGGCAGAGTCAGACCAAGCCGCAACAGCATTCATCACCCCATATGGCCCGTTCTGCTTCAACACAATGCCCTTCGGGCTCAAAAACGCCAGCGCAACATATCAGCGCATGATTCAGACATGTCTGGCCAACCAGATCGACAAAACGGTTGAAGCATACGTGGATGACGTGGTCGTCAAAACCAAGCATGTCGAAACTCTAATAGACGACTTGAGGCTCATGTTCGATAACCTTCGAACATATGACATTAGGCTTAACCCGGAAAAATGCGTTTTTGGCGTACCAGCCGGAAAGCTCTTAGGCTTCATCGTATCCGGTAGAGGAATTGAAGCAAACCCAGCCAAGATCCGAGCTCTATCACAATTGGATATTCCAAAAGATCTCAAGCAAATACAAAAATTGACTGGATGCATGGCGGCTCTAAGCCGCTTCATCTCCCGCTTGGGGGAAAAGGCATTACCCCATTACCGCCTCCTCCGGCGCACCGAACACTTCGAGTGGACGGATGCCGCCACGGCCGGACTCGAAGAAATAAAAGCCATACTGGCAACAAATCCGGTCCTGGCCGCGCCTAACATTGGCGAACCAATGTTGTTATACATCGCGGCAACTCACCAAGTTGTAAGCGCAGTCCTCGTCGTCGAACCAAAGACGGACAGACACAAAGTCCCTGTCCAGAAACCACTCTACTACGTGTCCACTGTCCTCACTCCACGCAAATCCCGGTACCCGCATTACTAAAAGATAGCATACACAGTGTTCATGGCATCCCGAAAGCTATGACACTACTTTCAAGAGTGTTCGATAACAGTAGCCTCCAAAGTACCTCTTAACGATATCATAAACAACCGCGACGCAACGGGCCGGATTGCCAAATGGGCCATTGAGCTCCTCCCGTTCGACATAACATATAAGCCACAGCGAGCCATCAAGTCGCAAGCCTTGTCCGACTTTGTCGCTGAATGGACTGAGGCCGAACTCCCTAAAGAGTACGTCACATATTCCAACTGGACCATGCACTTCGACGGCTCCAAAATGCTGGTGGGTCTAGGGGCTGGTGTCGTCTTGACGTCCCCAACAGGAGATACAGTGCAATATGTACTCCAGATAATGTATACGGACTCCAACAATGCAGCCGAATACGAGGCCCTTCTACATGGCCTCCGGATGGCAGTCTCCATGGGCATTCAACGCCTAGAGGTGTGTGGGGATTCGAATCTCGCGATATCCCAAATAAACGGAGAATTTGACGCCAAAGATCCAAAAATGGCAGCTTATCGCTACGCCGTCCTGAATATGTCAGCTCGGTTTGAAGGACTAGAATTTCACCATATAGCCCGGGAAAACAATCAGGCAGCAGACGTCTTGGCATGCATCGGCGCAAAGCGCGATGCAGTCCCCCCCAACATTTTCCTGGAAAGGCTATTCAAGCCATCCGTACAGTGGGAAGGGGAACCCGGACATAACAATCCGGACCTGGCCGCATCACCTGACCCCGAACACTCTGACACAATGAAAGACTCCGCCAACGAAGTCACACCCTCAGCCCACGTAATAATGGCAGTAATTGCCCCGTGGACAGAACCATTCTTAGCCTACTTAACTAGGCAAGAACTTCCCGAGGACCAAAATGAGGCACGCTTCATAGTGCGGCGATCTAAAGCCTATAAAGTCCACGAAGGAGAGCTTTATAAGAAAAGCACCACCGGAGTCCTTCAAAGATGTATCTCCGAAGAGGAAGGGCGGAACCTTCTGGCTGAAATTCACGCCGGACACGGCGGGCACCACGCTGCATCCCGAGCCCTTGTGAGCAAGGCCTTCTGTACCGGATTTTATTGGCCGACGGCCCGGGCAGACGCTCAGGACTTAGTCCAACGATGCGTCGGTTGCCAATTATTTGCTAATCAAAGCCACATGCCGCCTACCGCCCTCCAAACTATACCCATTACCTGGCCTTTTGCGGTCTGGGGGCTTGACATGGTTGGACCCCTTAAAGGAGGAACCACAAGCAAAAATATCTACTGGTCATGGTGGACAAATTCACCAAATGGATAGAGGCCAAGCCTGTTAAGACGGGCAAATCTGGACCGGTGATAGACTTCATATCCGGGGTTGTACACCATTATGGCATCCCCCACAGCATCATTACTGACAACGGCACAAACTTTACGGCCGATGAGGTTAAACTCTGGTGCAAAAACATGTGCATTAAGCTCGATTACGCCTTAGTCTATCACCCACAAACTAACAGTCAAGTCGAGCGAGCCAATGGTCTAATCATGAGCGGCATCAAACCCAGATTAGTGCGATCCCTCAAAGAATCTAACACACACTGGGTAGAGGAGCTCGACTCCGTACTCTGGGGGCTGCGGACCACGCCAAATCGCACTACCGGATTCACACCATTTTTATGGTATACAGCGCAGAGGCAGTCCTGTCCTGCGACATAATTCATGACTCACCTCGCGTGGGCATGTACGAAGAAAGAGAAGCCGAGTTCGATCAGCAGGATAGCTTGGATGCATTGGAGGAGGAGCGCGACGTGGCAAAAGCTCATTCCACATTCTATCAACAGCAGGCTCGAAGATATCAAAGCAGAGAAGTACGGGCCAAAATTTACAATGTTGGCGAACTAGTTCTACACGTGCCGGACAAGAAAAGGACAAACTCAAGCCCAAATGGGAGGGTCCCTTCATAATCGACCAAGTCCTGACTGGTGGAGCGTACCCTCTGCGAAACGCATCGGATAACCGACTCGAGCCGAACCCATGGAACGCAGCACGCCTACGAAGATTTTACGCCCAGCGCCGGACTCTGTGTTCGTCTCCTTCCTCTGTTCCCTTTTTTTACAAATTATCTGCCTTCTATTTCTCTCCTTCTCCCTCCCTTTTTCTTCCAAGCCTTTAAGGGCTTGCTTGCGCGTTGTTCGCACATAATTGACACGCCACCCGTGCTCACTATGCCTGGGGGCTTCTTTATCAGAAGCTTATATACACGGGCCTCGTGCCCAAAACATGTGTGACACTTCCGCATGAACCTTTTATGCACCATTATATGCATCGATATGACTTAAGTTTTAGCCAAGCTGGGTTGCCTGGCTCCTGTGCTTACCCCTACATTCCCGTTTGTTCGGCTAGGTGGTAAAGGGAGCACCTCTACGATTGTTACTGCCGGGTCAGCCGGATGTGTACCTCAGACTGGGTGAAGCCGAAAGCTAGCGTTCTTAAGGGAATATTCGGTCGGTGAACTAAAAGATGATTTTTCACTTGTTTATTTATCTGCCCCCAGATGCTTTTCTGCTTTTTTCGCAGTCCGGACATGCACTTTAGGGCATGCCTCCCAGGGAAAGGAACCCCTAACGGAACTATTCTCCCTGGAAGATGTTTCTTACTAACCATGTAATATAACATAACTAGTTGGGCACTTTTCTGCTAAAGAACTTATGACCCCTACTCCTGGTCTCCATGCATGCCCCGATTCTTACATAACCGAGAGGGTATTCGGACACACTCCGGACTATCGGGTCTAGAGGTTGAAGCGAAAAGGTCTGCAATGACAAATGATCTACAATCCGGCTAGAAGGCATTTTACATGTCATTTTAAATTACATAGTCAATTTGACTGGGTATATTCTTCTTCAATACCATCCAACAGGCTGTCTAATTTACAGTCCTGTTGGGAATACTTGGTGGCCAGCTCTACCTGGCCGTACACTAAACTAACAGGGATCTCCTTCTCGTCGGGCCCCACAGGGCCGACCTCGGCCATGTGGTTTGGGTCAGCCTTCGTGTACCGCGTCTTCACCATGGCCCAGGCCTCCCTGGCGCCTTGACGGCAGGCCGATATCTTCCATAACCGGAAGCGCTGCCGCGCTCCCTTCAGCTTCTCTGCAAGCTCTCCAAGGCCTTCGGGCATGGAGAGGGATGGCCACAAAGCCTAGATGACGCCTTGCATCGCCTGCCGAACTCGTTCGTGCAGTTGCGATAGCTCGGGAAGAAGGTCACCCGTAGAACCGGGCATTTCCTCCGCAGGCCAACCTGTTAGCATATTTGCAGACATAACTCTGTCAATTAACTTCCTCGCCGAACTCTTTTTCGAAGACTCGTTCAAGCACTTATTAAAAATGCCGCGGCGAAGTCGCCGATTCTCCTTTACGGAATCCGACAGCTGAGCACGAACATCCTTTAGTTCCTCGCCCAGCTGGGTATTGGCATCTTGAAGCTTGTTCTTCTCTTGCCTCACCCTCGTAAGCACGCTCTCACGGCCTTTAATTGGCGCAAGAGTTGTTGCTTGTCCAGATCCACTCAGGCCCCATCTACACCGTTATTGTCAGAATTCCACACATGCCGCACTTCACAACATACTTATCTCTCGAAGCATATATTACCTAAGGGGGTCCCCTTGGCATTCTCTGTAGCGGCTAGTGCGGCCTCGAGTTGGGCCTTGCACTCTTCTAACTCCTGGGACAGTTGCGTATTCTTCTTTGTAAGATCCTGCATAACAAATGATCCTTAAATCAGTTATTTTAACTGTTTCAAGTCTCGGGGGCTACTGACATATATAACCATCAGATCTACTCACCCGTACGTCTTTTACATACTGCTCTGTGGCTCTGTCTAGACCATTTTGAGTGGCATGGAGGTACGCATCTCCCGTATTAAAGGCGTCCAACGCCTCTTGGGAAAAACATGCGTCACAAAGTGTAACGCCCCGGATTCGATGCGCCAGGTGTCTGCCAGTTATTCGCCGTCGTTGCCATGTCATTTGCTTGCGTGTTGCTTTTTGCCATGTCATAATCTGCTTTTCATCTGCATGTTTTTCAAAACTTGCATCCGTTCGGGTTCTCTCGGTTCTCTCCGTTGTCCGTTCGGAGTCCGGATCATTCGCGCGCGCCCGTCGCCCCCTCTCAGACCTTGTTTCATGTGCGGGTGTTAAACTTTCTCGGAATGGACCGAGTCTTGCCAAGCGGCCTTGGTATAGCACCGGTAGACCGCCTGTCAAGTTTCGTGCCATTTGGAGGTCGTTTGATACTCCAACGGTTAACCGCGTAGCCTGAAACCCCCCTTACTCTTTGCAGCCCAACACCCTTCCAAAGTGGCCCAAAACCCAGAAAACTCCCCTCCATGCTCTTGGTCGTTCTATCACGATCGTGTGGGCGAAAACCGTGCCTCATTTGGACTCTCCTAGCTCCCTCTACCTATATATTTACACCTCCCCCCGAAAATTCACGGACGAACCCTAGCGTCTTCCTCCTCCGCGCCACCGGACATGTCCGCCTCCACCTCTGCAGCCAATCCGGTGCCGCCACGTCACCCCACCGCCGTATCCACCGTGCCAGCCCTCCTGGCCCAGATTGGGGCCCGCCTGAGCCCATCGAGGCCCGGACGAGCCCGCACGCACCGCACTGCACCGGACCCTGCCGGTCGTCCCCGCCGCCGTATCGTGCCACCTCGCCGTCACCGTCCCTCCGCCGCCTCGTCGCCTGGCTGCCGTGCCGGCGAGCGCCGCCACCGCGCTGGTGAGCGTGCCTCCGCCCTGCCCCGTCTTCCCCTCTGCTTATCTCTCTAACTCCTCTCTCTCTCTCTCTCTCTCCGCCATGGCACCGAGCTCGAAGGTTGCCGCCGTCCTCGGAGATCGCCAGCCGCCTCCGTTCTTCACCAGATCCGGCCAGTACCCGCTAGATCCGGTCGGTCTTTGCCTCCTCTGCCCGTTCCCGTCCTCTCTCACCGTCCCTGCGCTCGCGTCGCCGGAAGCCGCAGCCGCCGCCTCTCCATGGTCTCCTTCTCGTGCAGGAGCACAAGGAGGGAGACAACGCGACCCTGCGTGGGCCGCGCCCCGCATGGGCCCTACTGCCAACCGGCACGCCTTTCTCCTCTCCACTCTGGGCCTCGGCCCACTAGGTGAGCAGGACACCTATTCCCCGCCCGTGCGTGATTTGGCTATCCCGCGCGCATTCCTGTTTTTTTTCAGAAATCTGCCAAGTCCTGAGATTACTGCATTCTGGTGCATACTTTGACCTGCTGTATCTCCGTGCATACTGCTCCGTTTTCTGCGTGTAATATGTCAAATTGTTCGTCTCAGTGAGTAATTCATTTCATTCCATTGCATCATGTTCATTTGAGCTCATCTTGATGCCTGAATTATCGTTGCAAGAGTGCTTCACAATGTTAGTTCCTGTTTCTTAACAGAACATGCTCATTTGTCATTTTTGCCATGTTTGATGTGTGCATCCTATGAGATTGATGTCTACATGTGTTTTGATCTATGCCATACCATCTTTAAAGAGGTGCTTACCATGTATTTTTGTGATCAATGTGGTGACTAGCACAAGCATGCAAACTAGGCTTCGTGATGTTGCTGATTTTAGTCCCTGTTCTACTGTTATTTTGATGCCATGTAAACATGTTGCTACAGAGAGATCCATGCATATTTTGAGATACATAAGTAAGGGTGTTTTGAACATATGGTTGTTCTTTATCCATTCATGCCCTTGTTTGCAATTATGAAGTAGTCTAGCATGTCATTTGCGTGCCCTACTTTTGCTCCAAAATGTTTCCTGGCAGATTGTTTACATGTTATTCAATTTTGCCAAGGTTGTTGTAGTTGATCCTTGCATGCTAAGAAATTGTTCTTGCCTTGGTTTGTTTCATAAACATGTCTTGTTGCTGATGCTATGCTTATCTTGTCATGCAATGTCTTGTGGTGAGTGAATCAAGCTTGTTAACTAGGGTACTTGCTGTTGCTGTTTTGCTAGGCTGAATCTGTTATTTCGTGATGCTATGTAAACCTACTGCTACAAGTCATTCTATGCATAATCTGGAGATGTTCACTAAGGGTGTTTTGTTCTACATGTTATGCTCTATCTATCCATGCCCCTGGTTGCAATTATAGGTTGCTGTAGCTTGTTGTTATCATGATCCAAAGTTTCTAAATAATGTTGCTGTCAGCCTGTTAACATTAAGTTCAGTTGTTGCCATGTGTTTTGCTAGTGATCCATGCACCCTATGAACTTGCTATTGCCATGCTTAGCTTCATAAACATGCCTTCTTACTGTTGGTTGCCTTGCCATGCCATGTATTGCTCTGTGGTGAGTGTTACAAGCTTATCTACATGCCTACTTATCGTTGTTCCTGCCATGTATGAATCTGTATTATAACTTGCCATGTTCACATGGGTGCCATCATATCTTCGGATCCTTTTTGGCTCATGGTCAGTAAAGGACTTTTGTTCTATGCAATTAGTAGATTCATGCCATGCCTTTGTTTGCCATGATAAGTTCCTGTAACATATTGTTTGATAGCTCTAAACATTGCAACCTGATGTTATTTTCTGCAAAGTCTGAACTGTTATTATTTGCAATCTTGCCATGTGTGTTTGAGCATGTTCTAGTGATTTGTGGAGATAGATCAGTGTTCATGTTTTGTTATTGTTTACATGTACATCCTACCCATGCCTTTTGTTTTCATGTTGAGATGCTCTAGCATGTTGCTTTGATGCTTGCAATCTGTCTAGTTGCTGTTTTGGACAGCTTGTCCTTTAAACTTGTTTCATGTGTGTGTGTTGAACCGTTACTCTGTTTTGAGTGTGCTCTATATGAAACTTGCTTAGAATTGCATGTAGCTTCATATTATCATGTTGCATCCTTGTTTTGGTGTGTTTGTTTGATGTTTGGGTGCATTTTGCATCAATGCCTTGTTTAACTTGTTTTGCTCATATCTTCTAGGCCGTAGCTCCGAATTAAATGAACTTTATATGTAACTTGACTAGAATCTTGTGTAGATCTTCTTGGTGCATTTTAACTTGTTTTTTAACAATTGAACATAAGGTTTATTCAGATCTGGACCAATTTCGAAATATGCATATGAGGACTTACCGGAAATGTTATATGTTGTTCCCGGCCTCATTTAAACTTGCCTTGATGTGTTGCTCTTCTTTGCATCATCTCTTGCCATGAGTAGCTTCATGTAGCTTTGTCATGCATCATGCTTGTTGTGCATCATGTCTTGTCTATGTGTGGTGTGTTTACCTTGTTGTGTGCTTCTTCTCGATAGTTCCCGTTTCGTTGCGATCATGAGGATTCGTTCGTCTACGCTTGGTTCGGCTTCATCCGTTCGTCTTCTTCATGGACTCGTTCTTCTTCCTTGTGGGATTTCAGGCAAGATGACCGCTACCCTGGATCTCATTACTATCATTGCTATGCTAGTTGCTTCGTTCTATCGATATGCTGCGTTACCTATCTGTTGCCCTTCAAGCCTCCCAAATTGCCATGAACCTCTAACCTTTGACACCCTTCCTAGCAAACAATTGCTTGGCTATGTTACCGCTTTGCTCAACCCTCTTATAGCATTGCTAGTTGCAGGTGAAGTTGAAGATTGCTCCATGACGGACATGATTATGTTGGGATATCACAATATCTCTTATATTATTAATGCATCTATATACTTGGTAAAGGGTGGAAGACTCGGCCTTTTGCCTGGTGTTTTGTTCCACTCTTGCCGCCCTAGTTTCCGTCATACCGGTGTTATGTTCCCGGATTTTGCGTTCCTTACGCGGTTGGGTGATTTATGGGACCCCCTTGACAGTTTGCTTTGAATAAAACTCCTCCAGCAAGGCCCAACCTTGGTTTTACCATTTGCCTCACCACCACCTATACCTTTCCCTTGGGTTGGCCAACCCGAGGGTCATCTTTATTTTAGCCCCCCCCGGGCCAGTGCTTGTCTAAGTGTTGGTCCGAACTGAGCTGCCTACGGGGCCACCTCGGGGCAACTTGAGGGTTGGTTTTTACTTGTAGCTAGTCTCATCCGGTGTTGCCCTGAGAATGAGATATGTGCAGCTCCTATCGGGATTTGTCGGTGCATCGGGCGGCTTTGCTGGTCTTGTTTTACCATTGTCGAAATGTCTTATAAACCAGGATTCCGAGTCTGATCGGGTCTTCCTGGGAGAAGGTATATCCTTTGTTGATCGCGAGAGCTTATCATGGGCTAAGTTGGGACACCCCTCCAGGGTATAATCTTTCGAAAGCCGTGCCTGCGGTTATAGGCAGATGGGAATTTGTTAATGTCCGGTTGTAGATAACTTGACACCAGATCCGAATTAAAACGCATCAACCGTGTGTGTAGCCGTGATGGTCTCTTTTCGGCGGAGTCCGGGAAGTGAACACGGTTTCTGGGTTATGTTTGACGTAAGTAGGAGTTCAGGATCACTTCTTGATCATTGCTAGCTTCACGACCGTTCTGCTTGCTATGTTCTCGCTCTTATTTGCGTATGTTAGCCACCATATATGCTTAGTCACTGCTACAACCTCACCACTTTACCCCTTCCTTTCCCTTTAAGCTTTGCTAGTCTTGATACCCATGGTAATGGGATTGCTGAGTCCTCGTGGCTCACAGATTACTACAACAACAGTTGCAGGTACGGGTTTTGCGATGATCCTGACGTGAGAGCGATGTTTGCTTGTCTTGGAGTTCTTCTTCTGCTTCTTCCTCGATCAGGGGATAGGTTCCAGGTCGGCAGCCTGGGCTAGCAGGGTGGATGTCGTTTGAGTTTCTGTTTGTGATTCATCCTTAGACGGATGTTGAACTTATGTATTGTGATGCTGTATTCGTGTGGCATTGTATGCCTTATGTATGTATCCCCATCTATTATGTAATGTTGATGTAATGATATCCATCTTGCAAAAGCATTTCAATATGTGGGTCTATCCTTGGTGGGACCTTCGAGTTCCTTTTGGATAGGGTCGCATATTGGGCGTGACAAGTTGGTATCAGAGTCTCGACCGACCCTAGGAGCCCCCTAGATTGATCGGTAGTTTGGCCGTTGTTGAGTCTAGAAGAAAACCGATTTTGGAGTCTAGTTATATCGGAGAGTAGGAATTCTTTTTACTCCTCTGCCCCTTCGTCGCTCTGGTGAGGAATCTTGACGTAAGTGTTTTGAATTACTCCTATTCCCTTTCAAATTTTTCTTTAGGTTCACGCAGTTGGTTTTCCGATCGTTGGTACTCTTCTCTTTTCATCTGGTGCATTTCTCGTCAAGTTGACTCGAGCCTCTTCATCTTTGAGTTCAATCCCCAGTTGTTTTCTTTTCCCACCCGCCCACCCCTTTTCTTCTCGAAGCCGGAGTTCGTAATCGAGTATCCATCCTACTTGTGTGAATCCTTTGCCTTCTTTCAACCGGTGTCTTCTCTTCAAGTTATTCGTCGGTTTCCCCTTCCAAGTTGCCTTTGTTTTCCCGCCCTCCCACCCTCTTCTTCCCGGAGCCTCAGTCTCTTTCGAGCATCAATTTTCATTCGTACGGAGGTTCTTCAGTCTTCCCTCAATCATTTCAATCGGTGAATTCTCATCTCTGTGGACATTCTTCATCTCTTCTCTGGTGGACTCAATTCATGTTTTTTGGTGTTGATCGTATTCTTTTCCTTGGATCAAGTGTTGTCCTTGCTCGTTTACCTCTCGCCATTCAATCATTCCGGAGTTCAGAAGACATCTCAGGAGATTTGTTTGTGTCTGAATTAATTCGAGGTTGTCACCTCATTCAAATATTTCAATTGTTCCAGTGTATCATCTATATGTTCAACATCCCTTTCCAACGGTGTTCTATTTTAGTGGGCCCTAACCCACAGGTCTTTTCCCAGGATCTTACCTGACTCTTCTAATTTTCTGGAGCTATTCTCAAATCCTTTCCGAAGTTTGACGTAAGAATGAATTTCATCAGTCAGATGCCATCTCCAAGATCGCTTTCAAATTCTTTTCATCTCGGGTTCTACCTTTCCTCTTTTTCATTATTCCGGAGTATCTCAGTAATTTTGGTGGTGTTTCTCATCGTCATTTGAAGACCGAAGAAGAGTTTTTCCTCTAAATCTTTTCCGTTCTCTCAAAGTTTCATGGTTCTAGCTTCATGTTATCCTCGCGAATTATTCCGTTTGTTAGAAGTTCTTTTCATCCATCCGGAGTATTTCAAAAGTTGTTTTCTCGTTTCTTTTCATCGGAGGCCATTATTCCATAAGAATTCTTGTCCTCACATTTCAGCTACCGTTATCCAATTATCCCGGTGCATCTGTCAAGTATTCTTTGATCAGCTCGTTGTCTCTTCGTTCTTTTGCATCTAAATCCCCTCAAGCAGATATGTTCTTCTAATTCTTCAGGTGATTCATTCCCTTTCATCATCCATTTTCAAATTCTTACGGTGGTTTGTTCAAGATTCTTTTTCCTTGTTTATCATTTAATTCATTCGTTCTTTCGAATCCTACCGGTGGTTCATGAAGATTTTCTCAAGTTTTGTGCTTTCCCTTCTCAATCCTTTTTCAAGAAGAATAAGTAGTATGCAAAATCCATGGTTGGTCATCAATTTAATTTGATGAAGGTTAAGCATACAATAAATCTTATTCTTATTTCATCCAAGTGATTAATCCCTTCCTTCGGAGTTTATTCTTGATGAATAAATTCTAGTTCAAGTGTTTTCATCTTTTCTTTTCCAGAGTTCAATTTCCTCAACCATTTCGTCGGAACCTCCATCTAAATCATCGCAATGCTCATCTTATTCTTTCATCCTTCAATTTTATCTCATCATCCTTTTGTCACCGGAGTTCTTCATGGTGGTTCTTTATGATTTAATTCATTCTTTCAAGAGTTCATCAAGATTTTGTTGGTGGAGTTCAAGTATCTTTTCTTCTCGTGTCTTGAAGCGCAAATAATTCTTCATTTTCTTTTGAAGTGGAGTTTTGCATTTCTTCGTTCTTCTCAGCTATTCAATCTTTTCCGCTTGTGGTCGGAGATCACCTCATAATTTTGAGATGCTATCCATAAGTCCACAACAAGCTTATTCTTTCGTTGTTGATTTTCTCAACAACTCCGTTCAACCTTTCCTTCTAAGTTCTTTTCATTCAATTCTTTCAATTCTTCCGGAGGTTTTGTGTCCGGTCTTCACCAAGTACCATTCCATCCTCTCAAGTTCGTGTTCTATTCCTTCCATTTTCAGCCGGAGTGCTGCCTAAATCCTTTCAGTCTTATTTGTTTCTTATCTCGTTCTAACCGGAGTTGTTTCATAGCCTATCTAATTCCGTAGCTTTCTATTCTCGTCATTCTTGTCGTTCCTCTCTTCTTCTCGAGTGCTCTCGATTCTTTACTTCTTCTCTTGAGTTCTTGCTTCACGTCATCCTTTTTCCCTTCCGTCTCAGTCCTAAGATCTCGGGACGAGATCTCTTGTTAGTGGAGGAGTGTTGTAACGCCCCGGATTCGATTCGCCAGGTGTCTGCCAGTTATTCGCCGTCGTTGCCATGTCATTTGCTTGCGTGTTGCTTTTTTCCATGTCATCATCTGCATTTCATCTGCATGTTTTTCAAAACTTGCATCCGTTCGGGTTCTCCCGGTTCTCTCCGTTGTCCGTTCGGAGTCCGGACCATTCGCGCGCGCCCGTCGCCCCCTCTCAGACCTTGTTTCATGTGCGGGTGTTAAACTTTCTCGGAATGGACCGAGTCTTGCCAAGCGGCCTTGGTATAGCACCGGTAGACCGCCTGTCAAGTTTCGTGCCATTTGGAGGTCGTTTGATACTCCAACGGTTAACCGCGTAGCCCGAAACCCCCCTTACTCTTTGCAGCCCAACACCCTTCCAAAGTGGCCCAAAACCCAGCAAACTCCCCTCCATGCTCTCGGTCGTTCGATCACGATTGTGTGGGCGAAAATCGTGCCTCATTTGGACTCTCCTAGCTCCCTCTACCTATATATTTACACCTCCCCCCGAAAATTCGCACACGAACCCTAGCGTCTTCCTCCTCCGCGCCACCGGACATTTTCCCCGCCGCCGGACATTTTCCCCGCCGCCGGACATGTCCGCCTCCACCTCTGCAGCCAATCTGGCGCCACCACGTCACCCCGCCGCCGTCTCCACCGTGCAGGCCCTCCTGGCCCAGATCGGGGCCCGCCCGAGCCCCTCAGGGCCCGGACGAGCCTGCACTCGCCGCACCGCACCGGACCCTGCCGGTCGTCCCCGCCGCCGTATCGTGCCACCTCGCCGTCGCCGTCCCTCCGCCGCCTCGTCGCCTGGCTGCCGTGCCGACGAGCGCCGCCGCCGCGCTGGTGAGCGTGCCTCCGTCCTGACCCGTCTTCCCCTTTGCTTATCTCTCTAACTCCTCTCTCTCTCTCTCTCCGCCATGGCACCGAGCTCGAAGGTTGCCGCCGTCCTCGGAGATCGCCAACCGCCTCCGTTCTTCACCAGATCCGGCCAGTACCCGCTAGATCCGGTCGGTCCTGGCCAACTCTGCCCGTTCCCGTCCTCTCTCGCCGTCCCCGCGCTCGCGTCGCCGGAAGCCGCAGCCGCCGCCTCTCCATGGTCTCCTACTTGTGCAGGAGCACGAGGAGGGAGACAACGCGACCTTGCGTGGGCCGCGCCCCGCATGGGCCCTACTGCCAACCAGCCCGCCTTTCTCCTCTCCACTCTGGGCCTCGGCCCACTAGGTGAGCAGGACACCTATTCCCCGCCCGTGCGTGATTTGGCTATCCCGCGCGCATTCCTATTTTTTTTTCAGAAATCTGCTAAGTCCTGAGATTACTGCATTCTGGTGCATACTTTGACCTGCTGTATCTCTGTGCATACTGCTCCGTTTTATGCGTGTAATATGTCAAATTGTTCGCCTCAACGAGTACTTCATTTCATTCCATTGCATCATGTTCATTTGAGCTCATCTTGATGCCTGAATCATCGTTGCAAGAGTGCTTCACAATGTTAGTTCCTGTTTCTTAACAGAACATGCTCATTTGTCATTTTTGCCATGTTTGATGTGTGCATCCTATGAGGTTGATGTCTACATGTGTTTTGATCTATGCTATGCCATCTTTACAGAGGTGCTTACCATGTATTTTTGTGATCAATGTGGTGACTAGCACAAGCATGCAAACTAGGCTTCGTAATGTTGCTGATTTTAGTCCATGTTCTGCTGTTATTTTGATGCCATGTAAACATGTTGCTACAGAGAGATCCATGCATATTTTGAGATACATAAGTAAGGGTATTTTGAACATATGGTTGTTCTCTATCCATTCATGCCCTTGTTTGCAATTATGGAGTAGTCTAGCATGTCATTTGCGTGCCCTACTTTTGCTCCAAAATGTTTCCTGGCAGATTGTTTACATGTTATTCAATTTTGCCAAGGTTGTTGTAGTTGATCCTTGCATGCTAAGAACTTGTTCTTGCCTTGGTTTGTTTCATAAACATGTCTTATTGCTGATTCTATGCTTATCTTGTCATGCAATGTCTTGTGGTGAGTGAATCAAGCTTGTTAACTAGGGTACTTGCTGTTGCTGTTTTGCTAGGCTGAATCTGTTATTTCGTGATGCTATGTAAACCTACTGCTACAAGTCATTCTATGCATAATTTGGAGATGTTCACTAAGGGTGTTTTGTTCTACATGTTATGCTCTATCCATCCATGCCCCTGGTTGAAATTATAGGTTGATGTAGCTTGTTGTTATCATGATCCAAAATTGCTAAATAATGTTGCTGTCAGCCTGTTAACATTAAGTTCAGTTGTTGCCATGTGTTTTGCTAGTGATCCATGCACCCTATGAACTTTCTATTGCCATGCTTAGCTTCATAAACATGCCTTCTTACTGTTGGTTGCCTTTCCATGCCATTTATTGCTCTGTGGTGAGTGGTACAAGCTCATCTACATGCCTACTTATCGTTGTTCCTGCCATGTATGAATCTGTATTATAACTTGCCATGTTCACATGGGTGCCATCATATCTTCTGATCCTTTTTGGCTCATGGTCAGTAAAGGACTTTTGTTATATGCAATTAGTAGATTCATGCCATGCCTTTGTTTGCCATGATAAGTTCCTGTAACATGTTGTTTGATAGCTCTAAACATTGCAACCTGATGTTATTTTCTGCAAAGTCTGAACTGTTATTATTTGCAATCTTGCCATGTGTGTTTGAGCATGTTCTAGTGATTTGTGGAGATAGACTAGTGTTCATGTTTCGTTATGCTTTACCTGTACATCATGCCCATGCCTTTTGTTTTCATGTTGAGATGCTGTAGCATGTTGCTTTGATGCTTGCAATATGTCTAGTTGCTGTTTTGGACAGCTTGTCCTTTAAACTTGTTTCATGTGTGTGTGTTGAACCGTTGCTCCGTTTTGAGTGTGCTCTATATGAAACTTGCTTAGAATTGCATGTAGCTTCATATTATCATGTTGCATCCTTGTTTTGGTGTGTTTGCTTGATGTTTGGGTGCATTTTGCATCAATGCCTTGTTTAACTTGTTTTGCTCATATCTTCTAGGCCGTAGCTCCAAATTAAATGAACTTTATATGTAACTTGACTAGAATCTCGTGTAGATCTTCTTGGTGCATTTTAACTTGTTGTTTAACAACTTGAACATAAGGTTTATTCAGATATGGACCAATTTCGAAATATGCATATGAGGACTTACCGGAAATGTTATGTGTTGTTCCCGGCCTCATTTAAACTTGCCTTGATGTGTTGCTCTTGTTTGCATCATCTCTTGCCATGAGTAGCTTCATGTAGATTTGTCATGCATCATGCTTGTTGTGCATCATGTCTTGTCTATGTGTGGTGTGTTTACCTTGTTGTGTGCTTCTTCTCGATAGTTCCCGTTTCATTGCGATCGTGAGGATTCGTTCGTCTACGCTTGGTTCGGCTTCATCCGTTCGTCTTCTTCATGGACTCGTTCTTCTTCCTTGCGGGATTTCAGGCAAGATGACCGCTACCCTGGATCTCATTACTATCATTGCTATGCTAGTTACTTCGTTCTATCGCTATGCTGCGTCACCTATCTGTTGCTCTTCAAGCCTCCCAAATTGCCATGAACCTCTAACCTTTGACACCCTTCCTAGCAAACCATTGCTTGGCTATGTTACCGCTTTGCTCAGCCCTCTTATAGCATTGCTAGTTGCAGGTGAAGTTGAAGATTGCTCCATGACGGACAGGATTATGTTGGGATATCACAATATCTCTTATATTATTAATGCATCTATATACTTGGTAAAGGATGGAAGACTCATCCTTTTGCCTGGTGTTTTGTTCCTCTCTTGCCGCCCTAGTTTCCGTCATACCGGTGTTATGTTCCCGGATTTTGCGTTCCTTACGTGGTTGGGTGAGACCCCCTTGACAGTTCGCTTTGAATAAAACTCCTCCAGCAAGGCCCAACCTTGGTTTTACCATTTGCCTCACCACCACCTATACCTTTCCCTTGGGTCGGCCAACCCGAGGGTCATCTTTATTTTAGCCCCCCCGGGCCAGTGCTTGTCTAAGTGTTGGTCCGAACTGAGCTGCCCGCGGGGCCACCTCGGGGCAACTTGAGGGTTGGTTTTTCTCGTAGCTAGTCTCATCCGGTGTTGCCCTGAGAACGAGATATGTGCAGCTCCTATCGAGATTTGTCGGTGCATCGGGCGGCTTTGCTGGTCTTGTTTTACCATTGTCGAAATGTCTTGTAAACCAGGATTCTGAGTCTGATCGGGTCTTCCTGGGAGAAGGTATATCCTTCGTTGATCGCGAGAGCTTATCATGGGCTAAGTTGGGACACCCTGCAGGGTATAATCTTTAGAAAGCCGTGTCTGCGGTTATAGGCAGATGGGAATTTGTTAATGTACGGTTGTAGATAACTTGACACCAGATCCGAATTAAAATGCATCAACCGTGTGTGTAGCCGTGATGGTCTCTTTTCGGCGGAGTCCGGGAAGTGAACACGGTTTCTGGGTTATGTTTGACGTAAGTAGGAGTTCAGGATCACTTCTTGATCATTGCTAGCTTCACGACGGTCTGCTTGCTCTCTTCTCACTCTTATTTGCGTATGTTAGCCACCATATATGCTTAGTCGCTGCTGCAACCTCACCACTTTACCCCTTCCTTTCCCTTTAAGCTTTGCTAGTCTTGATACCCATGGTAATGGGATTGCTGAGTCCTCGTGGCTCACAGATTACTACAACAAGAGTTGCAGGTACATGTTTTGCGATGATCCTGACGTGAGAGCGATGTTTGCTTGTCTTGGAGTTCTTCTTCTGCTTCTTCCTCGATCAGGGGAGCGATGTTTGATTCATCCTTAGATGGATGTTGAACTTATGTATTGTGATGCTGTATTCGTGTGGCATTGTATGCCTTATGTATGTATCCCCATCTATTATGTAATGTTGATGTAATGATATCCATCTTGCAAAAGTGTTTCAATATGCGGGTCTATCCTTGGTGGGACCTTTGAGTTCCTTTTGGATAGGGTCGCATATTGGGCGTGACACGAAGAACAGTCCGACGACGCCTGTGGTTCATGGCACTCTCCACCTCTGAATTGGTGGCAGATAACCCGTCCATGTCCTCTGTCGGAGGAGCGTCCGGTGCGCACCCCGTGTTTGCCTCCGCTTCCCGACCCGGCCTTGAAGCCTGGCCGGTGGATATAGTCCGGCGGGCGCTCTTCTTCCTGAAGAGGGCATGAACGTTAGTATGCCTTGAAGGCATAAAGCCTGGGCATTAAAGTCGCACGCCGTACCGTTGCCCCAGCGTCTCGATCAGGTCCACACTTCTTTTTAGCCCGCCTGGCTTCAATGGCCCTTCTTGGCTACCCACCGCGGGCTCGGCCCTCCGCCACAAGGATTTCCCCTACAAAAAGAAACACTATTGGTTTACCGCAATCAAAATAAGCTTGGATGGATCCTCTTGAAAGTACTGGGACATCGGTCTCGGTTACCTTTGAGGCTGGAAGTAGTCCGGGATAATCGGCCGTAATGGCCACTAAGGTGTTGTCCTTACTCAATTGATGAAACACCCCATCAATTAGCTCCACACATAAGTCCGTGTCCTCTTGGGAGTCCGGGTCGAGGGACCGTTCCGGGTCCTCGGGTTGTGGAGGAGGTCTGTTTATCTCCTTCACAGTCTGGCGCAGCTCCTGCGTTAAAATTGCTAGACTAAGTACTCAATTATGGAAATTTGAAAACGGGTAGGCAAGTGAAAGTGTCCGCTCACCCAGCTTGGAGGATTGTACATAGAAAATCCGCCCCGTGGGTTGACACAGAGGAATTCCTCTTCTTCTCCCTTGTACAAAGCGGACAAGATCTTCGTTAGAGTGGCAGCCGAATCCGGCCCCTTGCGACCGCACCACGTGGCATCGTCCTCCTCGTTGAAATCCCGCATGGGGTGGCATCTGTACTGAAGCGGCTGCACCCCCCGCATAATGCATGTGGCCATGACCTTGATCATGGTCAGTCCGGAATGATCCAACAACCTTATCCGGCTCATCAGGTAAAGGATGTCCCTGTCAGTTTCCCTCTGAGGGCTCCGTGGGCGCCAGCTCAGGCGTTTCTTTAAAGGAGCATTATTGAACTCAGGGAGGCCGATCCGTACAGGGTCCGGCAGGGGGACATCGTCTATATAAAACCATTCTGAAAGCCAGTCCTCGGACGCCTTCTTTGGGGTTCCGGATAGATATTCAGTCCCGATGATGCGCCATAGTTCGGCTCCGCCCACTTGATAAATCGACCCCTCCTGAGAGCGGGGCACGAGGCAGAACAACTTCTTCCACAACGCGAAATGGGCCTCGATGCCCAAAAACAGCTCGCAAAGGGCCACAAAGCCCGCAATATGCAGTATGGAGGCAGGCGTGAGGTTGTGTAGCTGGAGGCCGTAAAACTCCAGTAGCCCCCGGAGAAACGGATGAATTCGAAATCCAATCCCTCTTATTAAATAAGGGACTAGGCATACCCGCTCTCCTTTGGAGGGATTGGGGACGCTCTCCGCCTGCTCTCCATCACTATAGGTAGCAAGCCCGGCTCGAACTGGGACCATATATGCTGGGGGAGGAGCCCCTTGGATTGGAGCACTACTAGCTCGCTATGCGGGACAGAACACTGCTCCCAATCTCCGGGCCGAGGGCTGGAGGGGCGAGAGGAGGGGCTGCGTCGACCGGCCATGATGGAATGGATCTCTGTCGAAAGCGCTCCGATGAATACTCGCGGAGGGAAGATGGTGTGAATTGGATCTAAATCCCCGTCTCTTTTATGGGCGGCTCATCTACGTAGCTAGGGGGGTAAATGAAAAACTCCCTGGCTTTTCGCATTCATTTGACACGTGGAAGATGGTCATTATTGGGCACAGAAGCCAAGGAGTGCAGCATGCACTAGAAGCCGGACACTATTCGACAGGTACATGGAATTTGGAGAAGAACCCGCCTTGCAATGCCGAAGACAAATTTGCGCACCGGACTCATCGTCATTGAAGCCTGGTTCGGGGGCTACTTAGGGAGTCCTGGATTAGGGGGTGTCCGGATGGCCAGACTATGACCTTTGGCCGGACTCCCGGACTATGAAGATACAAGATTGAAGACTTCGTCCCGTGTCCGGATAGGACTTTCCTTGGCGTGGAAGGCAAGCTTGGCGATGCGATGTGAAGATCTCCTCCCATTGTAACCGACTCTGTGTAACCCTAGCCCTCTCCGGTGTCTATATAAACCAGAGAGTTTTAGTCCGTAGGACGAACAACAATCATACCATAGGCTAGCTTCTAGGGTTTAGCCTCTCTGATCTCGTGGTAGATCAACTCTTGTACTACCCATATCATCAATAGTAATCAAGCAGGAGTAGGGTTTTACCTCCATCGAGAGGGCCCGAACCTGGGTAAAAACATCGTGTCCCTTGTCTCGTGTTACCATCCGCCTAGACGCACATTTCGGGACCCCCTACCCGAGATCCGCCGGTTTTGACACCGACAAGTAGCCATCTCGCATCAAACGAGATCCAAATACAATGTTCATGCTCAAAGCTGGTACTAAATAACAATTATTGAGGTTTAAAACTAATCCCGAAGGTAGATGTAGAGGTAGCGTGCCGATGGCGATCACATCGACCTTGGAACCATTCCCGACGCGCATCGTCACCTTGACGTTCGCTAGTCTCCGCTTATTCCGCAGCTCCTGTTTTGAGTTACAAATATGAGAAACCACACCGATATCAAATACCCAGGAGCTACTACGAGCGCTGGTAAGGTACACATCAATAACATGTATATCATATATACCTTTGGTGTTGCCGGCCTTCTTATCCACTAAGTACTTGGGGCAGTTCCGCTTCTAGTGACCACTTCCCTTGCAATAAGAGCACTAAGTATCATGCTTGGGTCCATTCTTTGGCTTCTTCCCAGCAACTAATTACCGGGTGTGGAAACTCCCTTGCCGTCCTTCTTGAAGTTCTTCTTACCCTTGCCTTTCTTGAAACTAGTGGTCTTATTCACCATCAGCACTTGATGTTCCTTTTTGATCTCCACCTCCGCTGATTTCAGCATTGAATATAACTCAGGAATGGACTTCTCCATCCCATGCATATTTTACTTCATCACAAAGCTCTTGTAGCTAGGTGGAAGCGGCCAGAGGATTCTGTCAATGACCGAGTCATCTGGAAGATTAACTCCCAGCTGAGACAAGCGGTTGTGCAACCCAGACATTTTGAGTATATGCTCGCTGACAAAACCGTTTTCCTCCATCTTACAACTGTAGAACTTGTCGGAGATTTCATATCTCTCGACCCGGGCATGAGCTTGGAAAACCATTTTCAGCTCTTGGAACATCTCATATGCTCCATGTTGCTCAAAACACTTTTGGAGCCCCGATTCTAAGCTATAAAGCATGCCGCATTGAACCAGGGAGTAATCATCACTACGCGACTGCCAGGCGTTCATAATGTCTTGAGTTGCTGGGAAAATGGGTGTGTCACCTAGCGGTGCTTCAAGGACATATGCTTTCTTGGCAGCTATGAGGATGATCCGCAAGTTATGGACCCAGTCCGTATAGTTGCTTCCATCGTACTTTAGCTTGGTTTTCTCTTGGAACACGTTGAAGTTGAGGGCAACATTAGCGTGGGCCATTGGATCTAGAGGATAGATTGTAAAGACAATTTTAGACTATGTTCATGATAATTAAGTTCATTTAATCAAATTATTTAACGAACTCCCACTCAGATAGACATCCCTCTAGCCATCTAAGTGATACATGATCCGAATCGACTAGGCCATGTCCGATCATCACGTGAGACGGACTAGTCATCAACGATGAACATCTCCATGTTGATCGTATCTTCCATATGACTCATGTTCGACCTTCCAGTTCTCATGTTCCGAGGCCATATATTTACATGCTAGGCTCGTCAATTCAACCTAAGTGTTTCGCATGTGTAAATTTTGCTTACACCCGTTGTATGCGAACGCTAGAATCTATCACACCCGATCATCACGTGGTGCTTCGAAACAATGAACTTTCGCAATGGTGCACAGTTAGGGGGAACACAATTCTTGAAATTTTAGTGAGGGAACATCTTATTTATGCTACCGTCATTCTAAGCAAATAAGATGTAAACATGACAAACATCACATGCAAATCATAGAGTAACATGATATGGCCAATATCATCTTGCGCTTTTGATCTCCATCTTCGAGGTGCGGCATGATCACCATCATCACCGGCATGACACCATGATCTCCATCATCGTGCCTTCATGAGGTTGTCTCGCCAACTATTACTTCTACTAATATGGCTAATGGTTAGCAATAAAGTAAAGTAATTACATGGCGCTTATATTGACTCGCAGGTCATACAATAAATTAAGACAACTCCTATGGCTCCTGCCGGTTGTCATACTCATCGGCATGCAAGTCTGATTCCTATTACAAGAACATGATCAATCTCATACATCACATATATAATTCATCACATCCTTTTGCCCATATGACATCACATAGCATACCATGCAAAAACAAGTTAGAAGTCCTCTAATTGTTGTTGCATGTTTTACGTGGCTGCTATGGGTTTCTAGCAAGAACGTTTCTTACCTACGCAAAAGCCACAACAGTGATATGCCAATTTCTATTTACCCTTCATAAGGACCCACTTCATCGAATCTGGTTCGATTAAAGTGGGAGAGACAAACACCCGCTAGCCACCTGATGCAAAAGGTGCATGTCAGTTGGTGGAACATGTCTCACGTAAGCTGTCGGGGATATACCCCGCGGTGTAACCCGGCCGGAAGTATAACCCAGCCGGACTTGGCGACTCACTAATGACCCGCCCTAACTGGATGACATACTAAGTGATCCACCCAATCCTGGCGGCTTATGGGTGACCTAGCAAGCGGATCATAGGAGCGACAAGACCCGAGGGCCCAGGAGGCTCAAGGCCCAGAAGGCCGGCTTACATTATGGTAGGCCGGCTTAAGAGAAAAGGCGTGAGGAATATCTCCCTTACAAGGAATCATGACCCGGACTTGTACCCGGCTTGTAGTAGGAGATAGGCTAGTCCTAATCCTATTTGGACTCCACATGTAACCCGACCCTCTAACTTATATAAGGAGGGGCAGGGCACCCCAAAGAGGGACAAGAAACAAGAACAATCTCTAGGGCTAGACACAAAGAGACGTCTTACCGGCGACTCTCTCATGATCATAATGAGACCTAGCCACAAACAACATGTAGGGTTATTACCGGATGATGTTTCCCGGGGCCCGAAGATATCTAAATCCTTATCTTGCGTGTTGCGTCTCTCGATTCCGCTCAACCCCTTCAAGCTACCACATAGATGCGTTGGCCTCGCGACTAAGTCCTTACACTAGGACATCTGCCGTGACAAATCCACGACAGTTGGCGCCCACCATGGGGCTCGCGCACGGTGGTGTTGAGTTCTTGAAGGGCGCTATCCCAGGGATCTAGAAGCTCCGCCCAGCTTATTGAAGAAGTTCCGGTCGACTTGTCAGAAAGGTCACCGAGCCGGACATTGTTTATAAGCCGGCCGAGACTCTGTAAGCCGCAGGGCGTCAAGCCGTGTATATAAGGGAACGACCTGCTGGTGGCTTCGGGCAAGAAACAACTCATCGAGAGCCGGGCATAGCATATCTCGCTCCCTGGTCATCGAAACATCAATACCAACCCAACTAGACGTAGGCCTTACCTTCACCGTAAGGGGCCGAACTAGTATAAAACCTCTCGTGTCCCTTGTCCCGATTAACCCCTTCAAGCTTCCTAGTTGCGATGGCTCCACAACTAAGTCCTTTCACGAGGACATCTGATGTGACAATTCCACGACAGTTGGCGCCCACCGTGGGGCCAGCGCACGGTGGATTTGACTTCTTGAAGGGAAACTTCGGAGGGCTCAAGGGATACGTAGTGGGCCGGATGACCAAGAGTCATTGCGGCAAGATCTACATCGACGACGAAGGCTGGGGCCCCGACGCCGGCTCAATCGAGTACGGGTACCGAGTCCCCTTCGGAGGGATCCATGTCTTCATCGGCCGGATTGGTGAGCCGGGGCCTGAGCTGGACAACTGCACCGACCTCGTCGAGACGGCTCAGGGTGCGAAACCCGCCCGAGCTCAACCCGACATGAAGCGTGTCTTTGTGGGCTGCGTCCACGGAGAGGAGCTTTCTGAAGGACCTGAAGATGGTGGTGAGACGGCCGTCCACTCTGACGGTGATTCGTCCACCGGTTCAACAGATTCGCTGTATCAAGTACAATATGGCATGCTCGGGGGCTGTTCCGATGGCTTCAGTATTCCGGACCCCTGTGAGTCACCGAATTGGGCAAGAGTCTTCATGGCTGGGACTCAACCCGGCCAAAACTCTACAGCCGCTGCTGCAATTACGTCCGGGATAGGAGCAGCCGGGGCAGGAGGCCCTGTGCGCCCGCCGGCTCAAGTGCTGATAGATCTCATGGATAAGCTTACAACCCTGTTAACTGCCACGGTTATCCCTGCGAACAAAGATGAGCATGACGCGGAGGTGGCACGGGTGCGTGAGGAGATAGCTCAGGCCAAGGAGGCCTTGGCAGCTGAGGACACTAGACTAGCTACAGAGCGGGCGACTCTCGACGCTCGGGCACAGCGGTTGCAGTCAGAAGCTTACCAGCTCACGATGAGCTTAAACGCATCCAATGAGGTAATGAGGAGGAGACACCAGAAAACCCAATCTCGTTTACCTCCGAATTATGACCCTCGGGTTCTTTTCGCTACACCCGGAGCCGGCCCAAGTAACCCGCCAGATGCCAATCAGTTTATGACAGCCGAAGCCGGAGGACCGGCTCAACCTCGAGAGAGGCCGCCTCCTCATGTGAGCATGGCACCACTGCGTTATGTGCCGATACCGGAGGGTCACTTTTCCAACCCCATGGAGAATTTAATCGCAGTATCAGCGCGTCTGGCGGCTCTTCCAGTGGACGGTGATGATCCGACAGCGGTGGAGACCGGAGGATCAGGGAACTTGTCCAGACGGCCCTGGCTCAGCAAGAGACCTATTATTATAGCCGGGATAGGATTCATTCAAGTCCTCCGCCTTGGTTAGCACCGCCTCGTCAGAACCGGAGCCCGAGTTATAGCAGGCACATGGAGTCCGAAGCTTTGTGAAGCAACGCCCAACGCCATGACCAACATGGTGGCTATAACCCGGTGCAAGACCGAGTACGTCAGGAGAACGAGCGGGCGGCTCAGCTGGCGGCTCAACAGGCGGCTCATCAGAATATTCCGGAGTATCGAACGACTTCTATTGAGATGGGAGTAGCCACCAGAACCGGTGGTGTTGCTTGTTTGATACCGGCTTTACGCAACGTGCGCCTGCCCAAGGACTTCAAGGGACCTCGAAAGGTGCCGAATTACACGGCCGACTTACAGCCTGGAGCATGGATTGAGAGTTATGAGATGGCCATGGAGCTGTTGGAAGTTAGTGACACGGCAATGGCTAAATATTTCACCATGATGTTAGATGGAACGGCCCAGTCTTGGTTAAAAAGTTTACCACCAAATTCCATTGGTTCGTGGGAGGAGTTAAAAGCCCGTTTCATCCAGATCTTCAAGGACACCTGTAAGAAATCTATGTCGATCATGGACTTGACGAATTGTAAGCAGGGGGAGGGTGAATCCACCACCCATTGGGTACGCCGGGTGAAGGAGATAATTCATTCATCTGATAAGATGGATGCCGGCTCTGCAGTCCTCATGTTGGAGAAAAATTGCAGCTTTGAGCCGCTGAGGCAGAAACTAGGGCGCCTTAAGCGTGACTGCAAGGATATGGGTACGCTAATGGCGGCTTTAGTCAAATATGCCGATTCTGATAGTACCAAGGATCCCGCATCTGACGATGAGAAGACAGGGAAGGGAAAAAGGAACGACAATGGAAAGGGTCAACATCATAACCCGGTGAATCAAAGCGGCAATAAGCGTAAGGCGGACGGCAACCCGGAGCTTGTAGCCAACGCTAATACACAGGGTAACAATCAAAGATGTAAGGGTAAGTGGCCTCGATTCGGCAGGTCAGGCCCATCTCTTGAGCAGCTACTCAATGAGCCCTGCCCGAAACATGGCACCCGGGAGCACCCCGCTACACACATGTGGAAAGATTGCACGATCATGAAGGCGTTTAAAAATTCCAATACCTTTGATGGCAGTCATGGATCTGGCGGCGGTTCAGGGGCTGGCGGCTTTTATGGCCCGGGCGGCGGTTCAAACTCCGGTTTTGAGGGACAGCCGGGTGGAAATAATCAGCAGCAATCTAGTCAGGGAGGACAACAGTAGCAGCAGTCGGGTTATCAAAGCCATCCGAAACAGTTGAGCGGTGGGCAGTACCATGTGTTTACCACTAGCTTATACAAACGTGACCAGAAGGTTCATAAGAGGGCCGTAAATTCGATTGAACCGGCAATTCCTCGTTATTTGAGATGGTCAGAGCAACCCATTATATGGAGCAGAGAGGATCACCCTCCACGAGTCGATAATCCGGGTCAGTTAGCCTTGGTGGTAGCACCCCAGGTTGGTGGATATAAATTCACTAAGGTACTCATGGATGGAGGTAGCAGCATCAATATCCTCTACAATGAGACTTTTCAGCGCATGGGGTTGACTGAGAAGAATCTGAGAACATCCAACACTGTTTTCCATGGGGTGGTTCCAGGCAAGTCAGCTTACCCAGTTGGCAAGATTGAATTGGAGGTGGCCTTTGGAGATGAGTATGACTCCAGTGCTGAGAAGTTGACATTTGAAGTGGTCAAAATCAGTTTACTTACCCATGCTCTGTTTGGGCGACCGGCTTATGCTAAATTCATGGCACGGCCGTGTTATGTTTACTTACAGGTCAAGATGCCGGGTTACAAGGGCACCATCACTATGCATGGGAGTCGAAAGGTTGCCTTGGAATGTGAAGAAGGCGACGCGGCTTACGCTGAGACTGCCTGTGCCGCGGAGGAGCTCAAATTCTATCAAGACAATGTTGACCCGGCGGATATGACCTCCCTCAAGAAGCCAACTACTGAGCATGACCCGGCATTGAAGTTTAAATCGGCCGCTGAGACAAAGCTTGTTGACTTTACCCTAGGAGATGCCTCTAAGCAGATTAGTATCAGTGCCAATTTGGATCCTAAATAGGAAAGTGCGCTCATCGAGTTCATCCGTGAGAACCGGGACATCTTTGCATGGAAACCTTCTGACATGCCGGGTGTACTGAGGGAACTCGCTGAGCACACTCTCAATATTGATCCAAAGTATAAGCCGATCAGGCAGTTTCTCCGACGGTTCAACGAAGAGAGACGGAAAGCTATTGGGGAAGAGGTCGCCCGGCTCTTAGCGGCCGGGTTTATTGTTGAAGTTTCTCACCCGGAGTGGTTGGCTAACCCTGTGTTAGTGCTTAAGAAGAACGGCACTTGGCAGATGTGTGTGGATTACACGGACTTAAACAAGGCTTGTCCGGCTGATCCCTTTGCTCTCCCCCGTATTGATCAAATCGTTGATGCTACGGCGGGTTGTGAATGTTTGAGCTTCTTGGATGCTTACTCTGGTTATGATCAGATCAAGATGGCAGTTAAGGACCAGGAGAAGACATCTTTCATCACTCCATTTGGGGCCTTCTATTATGTATCAATGCCGTTTGGACTCAAGAGTGCCCAGGCGACTTATCAGCATGTGTACAGAACTATTTGCACGATCAAATTGGGCATAATGTTCATGCTTATGTGGATGACATCGTGGTGAAGTCCAGAGAAAAGGAAACCCTGATATCTGACTTGAGAGAGACCTTTGACAATCTCCGGGTTTACAAGATGATGCTTAACCTGGCCAAGTGTGTGTTTGGTGTACCTGCGGGCAAGCTCTTGGGTTTTCTGGTATCAAACAGAGGCATTGAAGCTAATCCAGAGAAGATCACGGCGATTACCTCTCTGTCTAAGCCGGTGTGTATCAATGATGTTCAGCGCCTGGCAGGTTGTGTTGCCGCTTTAAGCCGGTTCATAAGATGGTTAGGGGAGAAGGCCTTACCGCTATATTAGATGATGAAGAAAACATACACCTTCGTCTGGAGTGATGCTGCTAACACTGCCTTTGAAGATTTAAAGAGATAGTTGTCTGAGCCACCGGTTCTTGCGGCTCCCATTGATAGAGAGCCGCTGTTGTTATATGTGGTTGCTAACTCGCGGGCTGTCAGTGTTGCCATTGTGGTGGAGCGTAAGGAGGCAGGCAAGGAGCACCTGGTTCAATGGCCGGTTTACTACGCCAGTGAGGTCCTCATTGAGTCTAAACAAAGATATCCACATTGGCAGAAACTTGTTTATGGTGTGTTCATGGCAAACCGGAAGCTGAAGCAGTACTTCCAAAGTCATCCTATAACGGTGGTAAGTTCAGCCCCTCTGGGAGACATCATTCAGAACAGGGAGGCCACAGGACGAATCACTAAGTGGGCTATTGAGCTTGGGCCCTATGGTTTGAAGTATATGCCCCGTACTGCTATGAAATCTCAAGCCTTGGTCGACTTTATCAATGATTGGACAGAGTTGCAGGCACCTGAGGAGAAGCCGGATAATACGTATTGGACTATTCATTTTGATGGGTCCAGGCAGTTAGAAGGCTCAGGGGCTGGAGTTGTTTTAACTTCCCCTCGAGGTGACAAATTTTGCTATGTGCTCCGGCTCATGTTTCCCTGTACTAACAATGCAGCTGAATGCGAGGCCTTGCTCCATGGTCTCCGGATGGCCAAGGAGATGAATTTGAGTCGGGTAAGGTGTTTGGGCGACTCAGATCTCGTGGCTCAACAGGTATCAGGCAAGTGGGATTCTAAAGATCCCCTTATGGCAGCTTACCATCGTGAAGTAGATGCTGTAGCTGGGCACTTCAAAGGGTATCAAGTGGAGCACATTGATAGAAGGAAGAATGAGGCGGCTGATGCGTTAAGCCGGTTGGGATCTCAGCGTAAGTCGGTGCTGCCTAACACCTTTCTTGACATTTTGCATAATCCTTCTGTCAAGGTACCTACAAAGGAAGAGCTAGCAGTGCCAGACCCGGAGGCACAGTTGGTGGCCGCGCTTCACGTCATCCCAGATTGGACATTGCTATACTTGGCTTATATGACCCAGGGAGAGCTACCTGAGGATGATACCTTGGCGAGACAGATTGTCAGGCGGTCCAAATCCATGACAATTGTTAATGGCGAGTTACACCACCTCAGTGTCACAGGGGCGTTCCAGCGTTGTGTGTCACCTACGGAGGGCAAAGAGATACTTCAAGAGATCCATGAAGGGGATTGTGGTCATCATGCCGGCTCAAAATCTCTGGTGGCCAAGGCTTTCTGTCATGGTTTTTACTGGCTCACGGCTCATGCTGATGCGGAGGATCTGGTTAGTAAATGTGACTGTTGTCAGAAGTTCTCACGACGTGCTCATGTGCCGGCTCAAGAATTAATGATGATCCCGATTACTTGGCTGTTCGCAGTCTGGGGGCTTGACATGGTTGGACCCTTCAAAAGGTCTAAGGATAAAAAGACACATCTCCTGGTAGTAGTAGATAAGTTTACAAAGTGGGTTGAGGCGGAGCCAGTCAGTAAGTGTGATGCAGCCACAGCGGTTCAGTTCATGAAAAAGGTGATCTTTCGTTTTGGTTTCCCACACAACATTATAACTGATAATGGTACTAATCTTTCCAAGGGAGCTATGGAAGAGTTCTGTCAACGAGAACATATCCGGCTTGATGTTTCGGCGTTTGCACATCCTCAATCCAATGGTCAAGCAGAAAGAGCTAATTAAGAGATACTGAAGGGTATTAAGCCCCGGCTCTTTGTTCCCTTAAAACGGACTCCAGGTTGCTGGGTGGAGGAGTTACCCTCTGTATTATGGAGCATCAACACTACGCCTAATAGATCTACGGGTTACACACCTTTTTTCATGGTCTATGGAGCAGAGACAGTTCTACCAAGTGACATCCGACACGACTCACCCCGTGTGGTGGCTTATGTTGAGGCGGGTAATGAACAGGCTCGTCAGGAGGCACTTGACTTGTTGGATGAGGAGCGAGACTTGGCAATAGCCCACTCGGCGATTTACCAGCAAGACCTGCACCATTATCACAGCCGTGGGGTGAAGAGAAGAACCTTTCAGGAAGGTGATTTGGTGCTCCGGCTCATCCAGGATGAGTCTGACATGCACAACCTATCGCCACCTTGGGAAGGACCCTTTGTGGTCAGCAAGAATCTGAAAAACGGGTCATATTACCTCATTGATATTCAAGAACACAAGGACTCATGTAAGTCGGAGCAGGAGACCCGCCGGCCGTGGAATACCGCCCATCTTCGGCCTTACTATACTTAAGCCACCGGCTCTTAAGATTTATATACTTTTGATGATGTATATATTATGTAAAGCAATAAAGCAGGACCTCTGTCCTTTTTTCCCATAAAGAATGTTTTTATGTCTTCTTTACCAGGTGGTGGACACTACCAATAGGGAGCGGATCATATCTGAATCCGGCTTTCCTTTTGGTCCGGCTTATGATCATATCTGAATCTAGCCATGATCATTTGGGGGCTTCCTGTTCAAACATAGGTCGTATTAGAACCAAAGAGAACATAGCTGTCGATACCCGCTTGATCGGCATACTGCCAAACCCACTTGGGGGCTTCTTGATTATATTTGAATCACAGCTTAACCCCTTTGGGTCTGACGTGGATCGTATTCAAATCAGCGTCATTAAACAAATATTATGGTCACTTGGGGGCTTCCTGTTCAAACATAGGTCGTATTCGAACCAAAGAGAACATAGCTGTCGATACCCATTTGATCGGCATCGCCAAGCCACTGGGGGCTATATGATCGTATACGAATCTTAGCTTAACCCCTTTGGAATGGTTTACTGATCGTATTCGAATCAGAAGCCTATAAATGTTGGTTATTATCCATTATAAGCATAAATTATTTTGACTATCCTGAGATCTTGTGAAAAGCATCATGAGATGTTTTTTGTCTTTCCGGTCATACTGACATCCAGCTTTCTATTTACCTACGCAAAAGCCACAACAGTGATATGCCAATTTCTATTTACCCTTCATAAGGACCCACTTCATCGAATCTGGTTCGATTAAAGTGGGAGAGACAAACACCCGCTAGCCACCTGATGCAAAAGGTGCATGTCAGTTGGTGGAACATGTCTCACGTAAGCTGTCGGGGATATACCCCGCGGTGTAACCCGGCCGGAAGTATAACCCAGCCGGACTTGGCGACTCACTAATGACCCGCCCTGACTGGACGACATACTAAGTGATCCACCCAATCCTGGCGGCTTATGGGTGACCTAGCAAGCGGATCATAGGAGCGACAAGACCCGAGGGCCCAGGAGGCTCAAGGCCCAGAAGGCCGGCTTACATTATGGTAGGCCGGCTTAAGAGGAAAGGCGTGAGGAATATCTCCCTTACAAGGAATCATGACCCGGACTTGTACCCGGCTTGTAGTAGGAGATAGGCTAGTCCTAATCCTATTTGGACTCCACATGTAACCCGACCCTCTAACTTATATAAGGAGGGGCAGGGCACCCCAAAGAGGGACAAGAAACAAGAACAATCTCTAGGGCTAGACACAAAGAGCCGTCTTACCGGCGACTCTCTCATGATCATAATGAGACCTAGCCACAAACAACATGTAGGGTTATTACCGGATGATGTTTCCCGGGGCCCGAAGCTATCTAAATCCTTGTCTTGCGTGTTGCGTCTCTCGATTCCGCTCAACCCCTTCAAGCTACCACATAGATGCGTTGGCCTCGCGACTAAGTCCTTACACTAGGACATCTGCCGTGACAAATCCACGACAGTTGGCGCCCACCATGGGGCTCGCGCACGGTGGTGTTGAGTTCTTGAAGGGCGCTATCCCAGGGATCTAGAAGCTCCGCCCAGCTTATTGAAGAAGTTCCGGTCGACTTGTCAGAAAGGTCACCGAGCCGGACACTGTTTATAAGCCGGCCGGGACTCTGTAAGCCGCAGGGCGTCAAGCCGTGTATATAAGGTAATGACCTGCTGGCGGCTTCGGGCAAGAAACAACTCATCGAGAGCCGGGCATAGCATATCTCGCTCCCTGGTCATCGAAACATCAATACCAACCCAACTAGACGTAGGCCTTAGCTTCACGGTAAGGGGCCGAACTAGTATAAAACCTCTCGTGTCCCTTGTCCCGATTAACCCCTTCAAGCTTCCTAGTTGCAATGGCTCCACAACTAAGTCCTTTCACGAGGACATCTGATGTGACAATTCCACGACAGTTGGCGCCCACCGTGGGGCCAGCGCACGGTGGATTTGAGTTCTTGAAGGGCAACTTCGAAGGGCTCAAGGGATACGTAGTGGGCCGGATGACCAAGAGTCATTGCGGCAAGATCTACATCGACGACGAAGGCTGGGGCCCCGACGACGGCTCAATCGAGTACGGGTACCGAGTCCCTTTCGTAGGGATCCATGTCTTCATCGGCCGGATTGGTGAGCCGGGGCCTGAGCCGGATAACTGCACCGACCTCGTCGAGACGGCTCAGCGTGCGAAACCCGCCCGAGCTCAACCTGGCATGAAGCGTGTCTTTGTGGGATGCGTCCACGGAGAGGAGCTTTCTGAAGGACCTGAAGATGGTGGTGAGACGGCCGTCCACTCTGACGGTGATTCGTCCGCCGGTTCAAAAGATTCGCTGTATCAAGTACAATATGGCATGCTCGGGGGCTGTTCCGATGGCTTCAGTATTCCGGACCCCTGTGAGTCACCGAATTGGGCAAGAGTCTTCATGGCTGGGACTCAACCCGGCCAAAACTCTACAGCCGCTGCTGCAATTACGTCCCGGATAGGAGCAGCCAGGGCAGGAGGCCCTGTGCGCCCGCCGGCTCAAGTGCTGATAGATCTCATGGATAAGCTTACAGCCCTTTTAACTGCCACGGTTATCCCTGCGAACAAAGATGAGCATGACGCGGAGGTGGCACGGGTGCGTGAGGAGATAGCTCATGCCAAGGAGGCCTTGGCAGCTGAGGACACTAGACTAGCTACAGAGCGGGCGACTCTCGACGCTCGGGCACAGCGGTTGCAGTCAGAAGCTTACCAGCTCACGATGAGCTTAAACGCATCCAATGAGGTAATGAGGAGGAGACACCAGAAAACCCAATCTCGTTTACCTCCGAATTATGACCCTCGGGTTCTTTTCGCTACACACGGAGCCGGCCCAAGTAACCCGCCAGATGCCAATCAGTTTATGACAGCCGAAGCCGGAGGACCGGCTCAACCTCGAGAGAGGCCGCCTCCTCATGTGAGCATGGCACCACTGCGTTATGTGCCGATACCGGAGGGTCACTTTTCCAACCCCATGGAGAATTTAATCGCAGTATCAGCGCGTCTGGCGGCTCTTCCAGTGGACGGTGATGATCCTACAGCGGTGGAGACCCGGAGGATCAGGGAACTTGTCCAGACGGCCCTGGCTCAGCAAGAGACCTATTCTTATAGCTGGGATAGGATTCATTCAACTCCTCCGCCTTGGTTAGCACCGCCTCGTCAGAACCGGAGCCTGAGTTATAGCAGGCACATGGAGTCCGAAGCTTTGTCAAGCAACGCCCAACGCCATGACCAACATGGTGGCCATAACCCGGTGCAAGACCGAGTACGTCAGGAGAACGAGCGGGCGGCTCAGCTGGCGGCTCAACAGGTGGCTCATCAGAATATTCCGGAGTATCGAACGACTTCTATTGAGATGGGAGTAGCCACCAGAACCGGTGGTGTTGCTTGTTTGATACCGGCTTTACGCAACGTGCGCCTGCCCAAGGACTTCAAGGGACCTCGAAAGGTGCCGAATTACACGGCCGACTTACAGCCTGGAGCATGGATTGAGAGTTATGAGATGGCCATGGAGCTGTTGGAAGTTAGTGACGCGGCAATGGCTAAATATTTCACCATGATGTTAGATGGAACGGCCCAGTCTTGGTTAAAAAGTTTACCACCCAATTCCATTGGTTCGTGGGAGGAGTTAAAAGCCCGTTTCATCCAGATCTTCAAGGACACCTGTAAGCAATCTATGTCGATCGTGGACTTGATGAATTGTAAGCAGGGGGAGGGTGAATCCACCACCCATTGGGTACACCGGGTCAAGGAGATAATTCATTCATCTGATAAGAGGGATGCCGGCTCTGCAGTCCTCATGTTGGAGAAAAATTGCAGCTTTGAGCCGCTGAGGCAGAAACTAGGGCGCCTTAAGCGTGACTGCAAGGATATGGGTACGCTAATGGCGGCTTTAGTCAAATATGCCGATTCTGATAGTACCAAGGATCCCGCATCTGACGAGGAGAAGACAGGGAAGGGAAAAAGGAACAACAATGGAAAGGGTCAACAGCACAACCCGGTGAATCAAAGCGGCAATAAGCGTAAGGCAGACGGCAACCCGGAGCTTGTAGCCAACGCTAATACACAGGGTAACAATCAAAGACGTAAGGGTAAGTGGCCTCGATCCGGCAGGTCAGGCCCATCTCTTGAGCAGCTACTCAATGAGCCCTGCCCGAAACATGGCACCCGGGAGCACCCCGCTACACACATGTGGAAAGATTGCATGATCATGAAGGCGTTTAAAAATTCCAATACCTTTGATGGCAGTCATGGATCTGGCGGCGGTTCAGGGGCTGTCGGCTTTCATGGCCCGGGCGGCGGTTCAAACTCCGGTTTTGAGGGACAGCCGGGTGGAAATAATCAGCAGCAATCTAGTCAGGGAGGACAACAGCAGCAGCAGTCGGGTTATCAAAGCCATCCGAAACAGTTGAGCGGTGGGCAGTACCATGTGTTTACCACTAGCTTATGCAAACGTGACTAGAAGGTTCATAAGAGGGCCGTAAATTTGATTGAACCGGCAATTCCTCGTTATTTGAGATGGTCAGAGCAACCCATTATATGGAGCAGAGAGGATCACCCTCCACGAGTCGATAATCCGGGTCAGTTAGCCTTGGTGGTAGCACCCCAGGTTGGTGGATATAAATTCACTAAGGTACTCATGGATGGAGGTAGCAGCATCAATATCCTCTACAATGAGACTTTTCAGCGCATGGGGTTGACTGAGAAGAATCTGAGAACATCCAACACTGTTTTCCATGGGGTGGTTCCAGGCATGTCAGCTTACCCAGTTGGCAAGATTGAATTGGAGGTGGCCTTTGGAGATGAGTACGACTCCAGGGCTGAGAAGTTGACATTTGAAGTTGTCAAAATCAGTTTACTTACCCATGCTCTGTTTGGGCGACCGGCTTATGCTAAATTCATGGCATGGCCGTGTTACGTTTACTTACAGGTCAAGATGCCGGGTTACAAGGGCACCATCACTGTGCATGGGAGTCGAAAGGTTGCCTTGGAATGTGAAGAAGGCGACGCGGCTTACGCTGAGACTGCCTGTGCCGCGGAGGAGCTCAAATTCTATCAAGACAATGTTGACCCGGCGGATATGACCTCCCTCAAGAAGCCAACTACTAAGCATGACCCAACATTGAAGTTTAAATCAGCCGCTGAGACAAAGCTTGTTGACTTTACCCTAGGAGATGCCTCTAAGCAGATTAGTATCAGTGCCAATTTGGATCCTAAATAGGAAAGTGCGCTCATCGAGTTCATCCGTGAGAACCGGGACATCTTTGCATGGAAACCTTCTGACATGCCGGGTGTACCGAGGGAACTCGCTGAGCACACTCTCAATATTGATCCAAAGTATAAGCCGATCAGGCAGTTTCTCCGACGGTTCAACGAAGAGAGACGGAAAGCTATTGGGGAAGAGGTCGCCCGGCTCTTAGCGGCCGGGTTTATTGTTGAAGTTTTTCACCCGGAGTGGTTGGCTAACCCTGTGTTAGTGCTTAAGAAGAACGGCACTTGGCAGATGTGTGTGGATTACACGGACTTAAACAAGGCTTGTCCGGCTAATCCCTTTGCTCTCCCCCGTATTGATCAAATCGTTGATGCTATGGTGGGTTGTGAATGTTTGAGCTTCTTGGATGCTTACTCTGGTTATCATCAGATCAAGATGGCAGTTAAGGACCAGGAGAAGACATCTTTCATCACTCCATTTGGGGCCTTCTGTTATGTATCAATGCCGTTTGGACTCAAGAGTGCCCAGGCGACTTATCAGCAATGTGTACAGAACTATTTGCACGATCAAATTGGGCATAATGTTCATGCTTATGTGGATGACATCGTGGTGAAGTCCAGAGAAAAGGAAACCCTGATATCTGACTTGAGAGAGACCTTTGACAATCTCCGGGTTTACAAGATGATGCTTAACCCGGCCAAGTGTGTTTGGTGTACCTGCGGGCAAGCTCTTGGGTTTTCTGGTATCAAACAGAGGCATTGAAGCTAATCCAGAGAATATCACGGCGATTACCTCTCTGGCTAAGCCGGTGTGTATCAATGATGTTCAGCGCCTGGCAGGTTGTGTTGCTGCTTTAAGCCGGTTCATAAGATGGTTAGGGGAGAAGGCCTTACCGCTATATTAGATGATGAAGAAAACATACACCTTCGTCTGGAGTGATGCTGCTAACACTGCCTTTGAAGATTTAAAGAGATAGTTGTCTGAGCCACCGGTTCTTGCGGCTCCCATTGATAGAGAGCCGCTGTTGTTATATGTGGCTGCTAACTCGCGGGCTGTCAGTGTTGCCATTGTGGTGGAGCGTAAGGAGGCAGGCAAGGAGCACCTGGTTCAATGGCCGGTTTACTACGCCAGTGAGGTCCTCATTGAGTCTAAACAAAGATATCCACATTGGCAGAAACTTGTTTATGGTGTGTTCATGGCAAACCGGAAGCTGAAGCAGTACTTCCAAAGTCATCCTATAACGGTGGTATGTTCAGCCCCTTTGGGAGACATCATTCAGAACAGGGAGGCCACAAGACGAATCACTAAGTGGGCTATTGAGCTTGGGCCCTATGGTTTGAAGTATATGCCCCGTACTGCTATGAAATCTCAAGCCTTGGTCGACTTTATCAATGATTGGACAGAGTTGCAGGCACCTGAGGAGAAGCCGGATAATACGTATTGGACTATTCATTTTGATGGGTCCAGGTAGTTAGAAGGCTCAGGGGCTGGAGTTGTTTTAACTTCCCCTCGAGGTGACAAATTTTGCTATGTGCTCCGGCTCATGTTTCCCTGTACTAACAATGCAGCTGAATACGAGGCCTTGCTCCATGGTCTCCGGATGGCCAAGGAGATAAATTTGAGTCGGGTAAGGTGTTTGGGCGACTCAGATCTCGTGGCTCAACAGGTATCAGGCAAGTGGGATTCTAAAGATCCCCTTATGGCAGCTTACCATCGTGAAGTAGATGCTGTAGCTGGGCACTTCAAAGGGTATCAAGTGGAGCACATTGATAGAAGGAAGAATGAGGCGGCTGATGCGTTAAGCCGGTTGGGATCTCAGCGTAAGTCGGTGCTGCCTAACACCTTTCTTGACATTTTGCATAATCCTTCTGTCAAGGTACCTACAAAGGAAGAGCTAGCAGTGCCAGACCCGGAGGCACAGTTGGTGGCCGCACTTCACGTCATCCCAGATTGGACATTGCTATACTTGGCTTATATGACCCAGGGAGAGCTACCTGAGGATGATACCTTGGCGAGACAGATTGTCAGGCGGTCCAAATCCATGACAATTGTTAATGGCGAGTTACACCACCTCAGTGTCACAGGGGCGTTCCAGCGTTGTGTGTCACCTACGGAGGGTCAAGAGATACTTCAAGAGATCCATGAAGGGGATTGTGGTCATCATGCCGGCTCAAAATCTCTGGTGGCCAAGGCTTTCCGTCATGGTTTTTACTGGCTCACGGCTCATGCTGATGCGGAGGATCTGGTTAGTAAATGTGACTGTTGTCAGAAGTTCTCACGACGTGCTCATGTGCCGGCTCAAGAATTAATGATGATCCCGATTACTTGGCTGTTCGCAGTCTGGGGGCTTGACATGGTTGGACCCTTCAAAAGGTCTAAGGATAAAAAGACACATCTCCTGGTAGTAGTAGATAAGTTTACAAAGTGGGTTGAGGCGGAGCCAGTCAGTAAGTGTGATGCAGCCACAGCGGTTCAGTTCATGAAAAAGGTGATCTTTCATTTTGGTTTCCCACACAGCATTATAACTGATAATGGTACTAATCTTTCCAAGGGAGCTATGGAAGATTTCTGTCAACGAGAACATATCCGGCTTGATGTTTCGGCGTTTGCTCATCCTCAATCCAATGGTCAAGCAGAAAGAGCTAATTAAGAGATACTGAAGGGTATTAAGCCCCGGCTCTTTGTTCCCTTAAAACGGACTCCAGGTTGCTGGGTGGAGGAGTTACCCTCTGTATTATGGAGCATCAACACTACGCCTAATAGATCTACGGGTTACACACCTTTTTTCATGGTCTATGGAGCAGAGACAGTTCTACCAAGTGACATCCGACACGACTCACCCCGTGTGGTGGCTTATGTTGAGGCGGGTAATGAACAGGCTCGTCAGGAGGCACTTGACTTGTTGGATGAGGAGCGAGACTTGGCAATAGCCCACTCGGCGATTTACCAGCAAGACCTGCACCATTATCACAGCCGTGGGGTGAAGAGCAGAACCTTTCAGGAAGGTGATTTGGTGCTCCGGCTCATCCAGGATGAGTCTGACATGCACAACCTATCGCCACCTTGGGAAGGACCCTTTGTGGTCAGCAAGAATCTGAAAAACGGGTCATATTACCTCATTGATATTCGAGAACACAAGGACTCATGTAAGTCGGAGCAGGAGACCCGCCGACCGTGGAATACCGCCCATCTTCGGCCTTACTATACTTAAGCCACCGGCTCTTAAGATTTATATACTTTTGATGATGTATATATTATGTAAAGCAATAAAGCAGGACCTCTGTCCTTTTTTCCCATAAAGAATGTTTTTATGTCTTCTTTACCAGGTGGTGGACACTACCAATAGGGAGCGGATCATATCTGAATCCGGCTTTCCCTTTGGTCCGGCTTATGATCATATCTGAATCTAGCCATGATCATTTGGGGCTTCCTGTTCAAACATAGGTCGTATTAGAACCAAAGAGAACATAGCTGTCGATACCCGCTTGATCGGCATACTGCCAAACCCACTTGGGGGCTTCTTGATCATATTTGAATCACAGCTGAACCCCTTTGGGTCTGACGTGGATCGTATTCAAATCAGCATCATTAAACAAATATTATGGTCACTTGGGGGCTTCCTGTTCAAACATAGGTCGTATTCGAACCAAAGAGAACATAGCTGTCGATACCCATTTGATCGGCATCGCCAAGCCACTGGGGGCTATATGATCGTATACGAATCTTAGCTTAACCCCTTTGGAATGGTTTACTGATCGTATTCGAATCAGAAGCCTATAAATGTTGGTTATTATCCATTATAAGCATAAATTATTTTGACTATCCTGAGATCTTGTGAAAAGCATCATGAGATGTGTTTTGTCTTTCCGGTTTAATATTGGTCACACCAGGTTGTTAAGTACCAGGTGAGCATCATATCAGCAGGGAAGGTTATCAAAGGATCGCAGGTATGCTATTATGCTTATGCTTAGCAAAGTATAGTCATAAACCAGTCTATTTATGATGTTTTTTGGTTTGCGTTCTGGGTTATCAATAGTTTCCGTGACCCCGGACGCGATAAAATGCCAAGGGAATTTTGTTTGTTTTATGTGCAGAATAAGGCAAGCAAATTTAACACGCCAAGGAAATAAAAGCCAGAAATATATAGCAGTGGCGGCTTACGAAAGTGTTAAGCTCTAGGGACATGCGCGAAGGCATGACAAACATTGGGAAGTTTTTTCTACCCTATTACATGACTCCCCGAGTCTGCATAAATGAAGCATTGTTTTTTCAAAACGCCTGGCGATTCACTCCTTCGGCAGGCTTGAAGACTCCGGGTTATCCTTCTCCGCTTCTCCGTCGGCTGTTTTGTCCTGGAAAGTTGACGAGGCCCAGTCAATGCCGCTCAAAGCTTCAAACTCAGCTTCATCATCTATTAAACCGGCTGGGTCCACTTCAGGGGCAAAAGTATGCTTACGAATTGGAGGGATCAGGCTGATTTGATTATATGGAGTGTTTGGAATTCTCCGGTTCTCACTGTCATAACCCGGCGCGTACTTGGTAAGGTCAGTGTCGTTTCCAACAAGGGTTGCCACGGGACATATGGCTTTGACACAGACGGTGAAATCATGGTCGTTGAATACAGTACCGTCCTCCTTCAGACTTGGGTATCCAAGGGCAAGGTCGGCCGGGTCTAGTTCTGGGAGCCATGCTTTAGCCCGGCTCAATGCGGCTACGGCCCCGGCTCTTGAGGACGCCCGCCTTAAGTCTTGGATCCGCTGAGGTAGTATAACAAGGCCCTTCAACATGTCTTGCAGAAGGTGGGGACTAGAATTTGATAAAGCTACAACGGGAAAGGCACGTTGTGACCCGGTGTACAACTGTTCCACTAGGGTGTAAACATCCTTAAGCTTGATCAACATGTTTTGCTTAAGGTTGGTACTCCTGGTGCCTGTGTGTGCACAAGCATAGCAGTAAGCCGGGGGTAACTATTACAATAGTCATTGGAAGATTACAATGTTTGAGGTTTTGCACAGTAACTTACCGAAGATGGCTGAGACCATTTGAGATATCTGCCGTTTTAAGTTGGACAGCTCGGTTGTTGCCTCTGCAAGAGATGCTTCTGCTGTCTCGGCCTGAGTCACCAGTGAAGCCTTCTCATCAGCCCAAGCTTTCTTCTCTGACTCAAAGTTTTTCTTCAACTTCTCATTTTTAGAGACACTGAATTCAAATTTGGAGTTGGCCTTCTGAGTTTCAAGTTCTTGAGTCTTCAGACGACTCTTTAGAACAGTAAGCTCCGATTCAAATTGACTTATGGTAGCCTGCATTGACACCAGGTTATGGTAAGGATCATAGTAAGGTAACATTCAAGTCCCAAGCCCTTTATAAGTAAAGATACTTGGCACTTGGGGGCTAATGTATGCTGAAGAATTTTACACCTATCATACCGGGTCACACATATTAAGTCTCAAGCATTTTACAAGTAAAGATACTTGACCCTTGGGGGCTAATGTATATTGCAAATTTAAAACTATCATGTTATAACCGGGTTAAATATATTCTCTTTGAACCGAATAAACTAACAAGTAAAGCAGATTTCTAAGTCTACATCATATTTATTCATAAGCAATAGACTTGGGGGCTGGTACAGTATGTGAGATTCAGGTAAATAGTATAAGTTATACCTCAGATTTGTGCTGTATTTGTTTTACCATGTCAATTTCCAGGTCACAACTATTATGCACTTGATTCAGATAGCCCGAGACTATATCACCAATGCTTAAGTGAGTATAATCAGTAATGTCCTGCTTGGCTTTTCGGCGTTCGGCAAGTTCTTCCTTGGCAGTACATTTGGCAAGGACGGTAGGCCGCCCTGGTTCAACAAACTGAGACCTCACAATCTCAACTTCTGGGTCATTTGTCTTGACCGGGCTAGGAGTCTCCGGGTTATCAGAACTGTTGAGAGTATCTTCGGCGGGCGGATCAGAGGTTGGCACTAGAATATCGAAAGCCGGTTCAGGCAGCGGCTGATGGGTAGAGCTGTCTGGAGTAGACGTATTAATCACCGGCTCAGTTACAATCGGGTCTTGGGACGGCTTATTCTTCTTTGCCCTCTTGCTGGGTTTCACTTGCATGCTGTTAACAAAGGCAGAAGGATGAATACGCAAGCATGGGTAAAGTAAAGCTGAAGGTACATAAGGTTACATTACCTCGGAGCAGTTTTGAAAGCCGACATATTTGATTACATGGATTCGCCGGAAGAAGGAGAGGTATCCTGATAATTGGAGTCGGACGAATTGAGAGGTTGACGAATTAAGCCCACTAAAGGTAAGATAGAACGTAAATCGGAGATAACTTCAGTCCGATGCTTCCTGGTTATGTCAGGTAAGCCGGAGGAGAGTTCCGCATCCTTGTTATTCCGGGTCTGCCTCCGGTTCACAAGCTATTGTTGCTTCAAAAGAAATTGAGGATCTTGATAAGAAAGAGCATGTGAAAATCTTACTTTCCGGGTCACCCTTCAGATCTTTTGCTTTGGCAAAGGCTCTGAGTCGAAGGAGATTATAGTTACCTCTTCATCGGCTGCTTGACTGTTCCCCGTATCCTCCTGAAGGTATAGTATCAGACAGGTAATGACAAGGGAATTGATAAAATTTAAAGATTACCTCATCATCATCTGAAGAACTATCATCCAATTTGAGTAAGTCGGAGGCGCTGGGTTTCTTCTTCTTTGAGGTTCCCGTCTTGGCGGCTTTCCTTTCGTTTTTCTTGGTCGTCCTGGCTTGTTTGGCAGCCTCGTGGTCATATTTGGCCTTCCAGAAGTTATCATCGGCCTGTGGAAAAGGATAAGGAATTATGAGTACCAAAAAAGGTATAATATAGCAAAGAGTATTTATTAAGATTGATAACTTACTGCAGGGGCCGGGTTCTTCTTGCAAAAGGGAAGTAAGCCAAAGGTGTTACTCGTCACAGTGCCCTCTTTCAGCAGCGACTGGGTCGTAGCATCCACCACATCATCTGGTAAGTCGTCAGGACTATGGCGTAACGGGTCATCCTTTTTGCCTGTGTAAGTACACATTAAGCCGGAACGGCGGCTTAAGGGAAGTATTCGCCAAGTGACCCAGACTCGGACCAGATGAATGCCGTTTAAATCGCTTCCCAAGAGAGCTTTGATCTTCTTGATGGTGGGATTGAGAGGCAGACGTTCAACGGCCGTTAGTTTGTCTGTTAGCGGATGGTTGGACTCCAGGCGCAGGGCGCGAAAGCCGGGCAGAGGCTTCTCATCAGCCGGAGAAGTGTCCTGATAGTAGAACCACGTTTGGTTCCAAGATTTTGGGTGACTCGGCAGCTCAGCATAAGGAAAAAGGCAGTCTCTCCATCGCTGGATCAAGATGCCGCCAAGCTCAAGGCTGGGCCCATTGGCACGTTCATTTTGCCGGTTCATGTAGAAAAGTTCCCTGAACAATAGCAGACTTGCCTCCTCTCCCAGGTACACCTCGCAGAAGACTTGGAAATTGCAAATATTTGACACGGAATTGGGTCCGCTGTCTTGAGGTCTAAGGTCAAAGAAATTTAAAACCTCCCTGAAGAATTCTGAGCCAGGAGGAGCAAATCCCCAGCTCATATGATCCGTAAAAAATATTACCTCCCCTTCTTTGGGTTGAGGCCTCTCTTCAGACGGGTCAGGGGCACGATAAGACATGACCTCCTTTTTTGGCAAGTGGCCAGATTTCACGAACTCAACCAGTTTACTCTTGGTAACTATGGATGGGACCCAATTGCAGGTCACAGGGGCCTTGGCAGCCTTAGGAGCCATGACAACAATTGGCCTATGACAAAATAAGAAGATCCGGTTCAATTTTAACCCGGAAGAAATATCTTAATTATTCAAGGTGGCGGCTTAATTAGGGGCCTAATGATATAAGGGTAGCTGTGCAATAGTGTTTAAGCTGCCACAGGTATCAAAAGCAGTTCAAACCTCTTAAGGTCATAAGAAGCAAGTAAGGTTAACATACCAGTGTTATCTATTTGAACCGGATACATAGGCAGTTGAGTTTAAACGTATTCAACAGAAGCAGTTTTCCGGGTGATACAAACAGATTTCATAATCTGCTACTGTTGTTGGAGATCAAAGATCTGTTCTGATAAGAAAATTTTCTAGACCTAAAAGCTGATGCAGACGTGTTCATAGGCTCGAATGAGGCTCTTAGGCAGAGAAAGGGATCTGTTTTATATCCAAAACAAGTGCGAAAACAACTACTGCGGTTTTTTATCATTCTCAGATCAGAAGAGGCATTTAAGAAGAGAACTAACCAGGGTTTGGTTCTAATGGTGATGAACTCCGACGAACTCAAAGGTCCTAATGTGGATCTAAGAGGCAGGAAAGAGGAGACTTACGGATGCAGGGTTGCAGCGGAGGCTCGTCGCGTTTCTCTGGTCAAACTAGGTTGATGCAGCGGCCGGAGTTGGTGAAGACGAGATCTGCGACGGCGGCGGCGACAGAGCTCGAGAGAAAGAGAAGCAGTGAGAGGAAGGAGACGATTAGAAGAAGGAGAATGGGAAGACCAAGGTCACGCCTATTTATAAGAGAAGGATAACTGAGGCGGCGCGAGAAACGAGGAGATAAAATTTATTATCCAGCGGCCCTGACGCCTCGATTCTCGGGACGGTCAGTAAAGGCAAAGATCCATTGGAAGATATGACGGAGTAAAAATAAGTTTTATTGAAGATGACGTCACGGTGATTTAACCCGGATCTAGATGATGACGTCACGACGGGTTAAAATCTTTGCGCAAGACAAAAGACTGACGTATAGTTCCATAAGGTATTTTAAGATTGACATGAACAGGTTCAAATCAATCTGGGGCCTAATGTTGGGGATATAACTATTTGTGTAAGCCGCCCAGGAGGGGCCGGGTTACGCAAAGAAGACTTACCAGAGAGAAGCCCAAGACCAAAGGTGAAGATGGCAGTTTATAGAGGGCTTAAGGCCCGCCGGCGACTTAAGGCCCGTTGTAATAAACCTCCATAGTAATATGACTTGTATCATAAGGTAGACTTAACTAGTCACCGAGCCGGACACTGTTTATAAGCCGGCCAGGACTCTGTAAGCCGCAGGGCGTCAACCCGTGTATATAAGGGGACGACCTGCTAGCGGCTTAGGGCAAGAAACAACTCATCGAGAGCCGGGCATAGCGTATCTCGCTCCCTGGTCATCAGAACATCAATACCAACCCAACTAGACGTAGGCCTTACCTTCACCGTAAGGGGCCGAACTAGTATGAAACCTCTCGTGTCCCTTGTCCCGATTAACCCCTTCAAGCTTCCTAGTTGCGATGGCTCCACAACTAAGTCGTTTCACGAGGACATCTAACGTGACAATTCCACGACAAGTTCCGACCGCCTTGACGAAAGGTTCCATCTAAATCGCCGAAAAGGTTCCGACCGCCTCGACGAAAGGTTCCGTCTGAATCAGCGAAAAAGTTCTGACCGCCTCAACGAAAGATTCCGTTTGAATCGGCGAAAGGTTCTGACCGCCTGGACGAAAGGTTCCGTCTGAATCACCAAAGAGTTCCGATTGCCTCGACGAAAAGTTCGGTCCGAATCGCCGAAGGGTTCCAGCCGAATCGCCGAAAGGTTCCGACTTAGCTACAGAAAAGTTCCGTATTATCAAGAGGTTCTGGTTCAAAAGTTCCGGATTATCAAAAAGTTCCGGCCGGATTATCAAGAGGTTCCGGTTCAAAAGTTCCGGATTATCAAAAGTTTCGGCCGGATTATCAAGAGGTTCCGGTAAAAAGTTCCGGGTTATCAAAGGTTCCGGCCGGATTATCAAGAAGTTCTGGTTCCAAAAATTCCGGCTCAAAAAGTGCCGGCCGGGTTATGTGGAGAGCTCAGGCACTAGAAGACACATAACCAATTAATTCTTTTGTCAAAAAATAAAAGCAGCACTATGCATTATCCAGTGCCAACATCCGGCAAAAAATACCAGGTGATATCCATCCAGTTTACTTTTATCAATATTTATTAATTTTTTGAAAACAACCACTCTGCCTATAGTGTTGTTATATACAGCCATCGCCCCTGCGGTCCGGTTTACATCAACGCGCCGACCGGCTCGCCTGTCAGCACCACCTTACAACGCCACGGATGACTCGTCCATCCGCCCTCGCGGCCGGTTCACGCGTCCTCACCGGCTTACAACGTGGAGGACAACTTGCTCGTCCGCACCGGCTTACAAACGCCATGGCCGGTTTATCTGTTTGTTCCCGCATCCGATTCACCCGTGAGGGATTTCAATTTCACCTAGGGATCATCAACTTCATGGTGGATTATTTTCGGCCTAAACAAATCAGGTGATATCGATCCAAGTTTGTTTTATTATCACATGTTGTTTTTGTCAAAAGAACAAGTTTATCTTTGCCTTGGTCTGCAATATTGTTTATGCAGGGCAATTATTCATGACAAAAAGTGATATTATACCGCGGAGGTGGAGGCACGCCAACATCTTTTGGCACAGGTGGTCGTCGTTACTCTACGGACTCCCGCACCGGCTTACAACACCGTGGCAGTCTCTCGCGACCACGCCGGCTTACAATGTCGTGGCCTTCTCTCGCGACCGCGCCGGCTTACAACACCGTGGCCATCTCTTACGACCACGCGAGCTTACAACAAGGAGTACAACTTACCCGGCCGCACCGGTTTACAGCACCACGGTTGATTCATCTGTCTGAGCCGCCTTTGATGTTGCGGTCGTTTTTACGGTCCGTCTCTCGCGGCCTGGTCTACATCAACACACCAGGCCGCATTTTTCTGGATGAGCTGTTTATTGAGTATGAGCAAGTCACTACTTGGGAAGCCCGGTTTCTCTTCCAACAAATTGGAGGCAAATTATCATATATTATCAACCGCCGTCTGCACTGGATGGCTCAATGGATAGGTGCACAAGTCGCCGGCACTACGGTTTGGTTAACTTCAAACAGCCAGTTGGAAGGAACCATTGGCCGAGTTGCTGACACGGTTCATATGGGATCATTTATAACCCGTCGCAATCACCTCAACCTTCTGTGGATAATCACTAGCCTAACATATCAGGTGAAATCCATCCAATATATTTTATATTACATATTATTTTCTTCAAAAGAGCAATTACTTTGGTTTGCAAGTTGTCCCATGCAGGATTCAAACCGGTCTATATCATGGCTAATTATGGAGAATCTCAAGCCAACTCCTCAAGTCGTCTTGAGACTCGGGGGCTACAATGATATGACTCGGCAAAATTAGTCGGTTTCAATGAATTCAAGAACTCCAGGTCATTAAAGGGAAAATAACCCGGGCCCCGGAGATTACTGCTAGATCGATGAAAATTTAAAAGCTGTCAGAAGATTTTCGGCTCAAAATAAGGACTCTGGTTTAAAATCCGGTTCAAGAGACATATTTCTCCCACAGAGCACTGAAGCTCTTAAATCCGGTTCAAAAGCCGGCCCAGGGTAAATTTGTCCCTCACAAATTTTTGAAGCTCTCAAATCCGGTTCAAAATCCGGTTCAAGGTAAATTTGTCCTTCACAAATTTTTAAAGCTTTCAAATCCGGTTTAAAGTTCCGGTTCAAAAAGCATTAATCTCTCGCAAGTTCGAGTTCTCAGAAAAAATTAAAGGTTGCCAAAAGAACTTGCTGCCATGATGCACGGTTCAAACTTGGGTATCCTGCCTTACGGCTTATCTTATTATGATCACTTGGGGGCTTTTTGCTCATCGAGCATAGCTATCAGTACCCTCTTGATCGGCGCAATGCCAAAACTTATATGATCACTTGGGGGCTTCCTGTTCAAACATAGGTCGTATTCGAACCAAAGAGAACATAGCTGTCGATACCCTCTTGATCGGCATACTGCCAAACCCACTAGGGGGCTTCTTGATCATATCTCAATCATAGCTTAACCCCTTTGGGTCTGACGTGGGTCTTATCCGAACCAGCATCATTAAACAACTCTTATGGTCACTTGCGAACTTCCTGTTCAAACATAGGTCATATTCGAACCAAAGAGAACATAGTTGTCGATACCCACTTGATCGGCATCGCCAAAGCCACTGGGGGCTATATGATCGTATTCGAAACTTAGCTTAACCCCTTTGGAACGGTTTACTGATCGTATCCGAATCAGAAGCCTCAAAAAGTTTTATTCTATCTCTGGTAAAGTTTATTGTAGCCACAATTACTTAACTTGAGACCTTTTGGGGATTATATCTCAAATGTATATAAGTGTTTTATGATTAACCCGGATTGACTTTTGACTATAAGTCGCTAGCTTATGACAACCATCATTTATATGGAAGCATTGGCTTCTAAGGATTGGGTTATCACCCTTACTACATAGGTCATGTAAACCGGCAGTACAAATTCAATATCACAATGGTTATATGTGAGGTATTATGACCTGCCCTGCGGTAAGCCGCCAAGGGTTCTTGTGATCTACTTGTGGGCAGGATAAGACTACATTTGGGTGGTTACCCGCCCTGGTTTCTGACGATAAGTTGCCAGGGCATATGTTGTTTAAACTCTTTGCAAGATTTGCAGAAATATGACATATAAATGATTAAGTTCAAGCTCATTACCAAAGTTGATGCTTCAAAATGATGATCCGTTCTGGATTTTTCTCAAAGGCTATAAGCCGTCGGGTTATAAAAATTCCGGCTTACAATGGAGGCGTATTAAATCGCCATCGGCCAAGAGACGCCGAGTATTTAAACTCCGGATTTACTTGTCAACCGATGAGGTATTCAAATCTTTAATAGCCAAAACTGGCTGGATTTTCATGATGATATTGAATGATTGAGGTTTTCATACCGCATTATACTATTTAAATCTCGAATAGCCAACATGGCTGGATTTCTATTGTGATTATCAATAACCAGTGCTATGATTGAGGTTTTCAAAGTTGCTTTAGTGCAACGGCTATTATTTTTATCAATGGATATGATTTATTCTACAATGGAAGGAATAGTCCTGAGTCGCTGCAGGCTTATGACCCAGCACTTGGGGGCTATATTATTCAGATTGGGATTATATCAAATATGCAAGTCCCATGTCACTGCCAGCATGCACCATGGCACTTGGGGGCTAATGTAAATTCATTTTTTGATCAACTTATTGAAGACCCGACTCATCCCATTGTAATGAGCCGGCCCTTGGGGGCTACCAATTGCTCCTGTCAAAAATTCAAGGTACACAAGCATTAATCCATTATATTGAACGGTCTACTATTTAGTTGGAGGAGTACAAAGCTCTTAACCTTGTGGACGTGGGTTCAAGCCCCATGGTGGAGACTATATTATATGATGTTATTATCAATTATATACAAAGTCCCCGCTCAGTATTATCTTACTAAGCCGGCCCTTGGGGGCTACACATTGCTGTTCAAATTTACATGGTTATATCTGCAAAGTCCCTGTTCATTATTTGCATATTGACCCGGCCCTTAGGGGCTACAATGGTTGAAGTTTTCATGAGCATAAAGCAATTACAAGTCCCAGGTTGCTGCAAGCATGACAACCCGACACTTGGGGGCTACAACATGTGTGGAATATTCAGTTTATATGATTGAGATGAATAAACCGGATTTCCTCAAGGTTGCAACATTTATTGGAGCAAGTCTTAAACCATCACTTTATTCTGCTCAAGACTTGGGGGTTACAGGTAATATGGATATAAGGGAGAAAAAATCTTCAAATTATCAGTTTTGAGCAAATCAGGAGGATCAATTACATAACCGGTGTCAACAATATGACCCGACATCGTCTGTTTTATAATCAGGCAGTTTTTGGTAATGATAAACCGGCAAGTTTTACATCTTCAAGCTGGCAGAATATCAAATGAGTATTTGAAGACCAAAAGTATTTAACCCGGCGCCTTGGAAGCCGACTCAAGTCGATTATTCTTCATAATATTTTTCTGTGGGAAACCGGCATCAACAAATTGAGTATGAAGCTAGCTTATTTAACCCGGAGCACAAGGAATTAAGGATGATCAGGTGCCGGCGTACAAGAATTTTTAACCCGGAACACAATCTGTCAAATTTGTTCTTGTGTTTATTTTGCAGCATAAGTTTACCTTGGATAAATCCAAGCTAAACTTGGGGGCTAATGTCGGGGATATACCCCGCGGTGTAACCCGGCCGGAAGTATAACCCAGCCGGACTTGGCGACTCACTAATGACCCGCCCTGACTGGACGACACACTAAGTGACCCGTCCCATCCTGGCGGCTTATGGGTGACCTGGCAAGCGGATCATAGGAGCGAGAAGACCCGGGGGCCGAGGAGGCTCAAGGCCCAGAAGGCCGGCTTATGTTATGGTAGGCCGGCTTAAGAGGAAAGGCGTGAGGAATATCTCCCTTACAAGGAATCATGACCCGGACTTGTACCCGGATTGTAGTAGGAGATAGGCTAGTCCTAATCCTATTTGGACTCCACATGTAACCCGCCCCTCTAACTTATATAAGGAGGGGCAGGGCACCCCAAAGAGGGACAAGAAATAAGAACAATCTCTAGGCCTAGACACAAAGAGCCAGCTTACCGGCGACTCTCTCATGATCATAATGAGACCTAGCCACAAACAACATGTAGGGTTATTACCAGATGATGTTTCCCGGGGCCCGAAGCTGTCTAAATCCTTGTCTTGTGTGTTGCGTCTCTCGATTCCTCTCAACCCCTTCAAGCTACAACATAGATGCGTTGGCCTCGCGACTAAGTCCTTACACTAGGACATCTGCCGTGACAAATCCACGACATAAGCGTACGTGTAAGGTCGGTCTGGGCCGCTTCATCCCACAATGCCGCCGAATCAAGATAGTACTAGTAACGGTAAGCAAATTAACCAAATCATCGCCCACAACTACTTGTATTCTACTCATGCATAGAATCTACACATAGACCTAGCTCATGATGCCACTGTTGTGGAACGTAGTAATAATTCAAAAAAAATCCTATGTGTCACCAAGATCAATCTAGGAGATGCTAGCAAAGAGAGAGAGAGAGAGAGAGAGAGAGAGAGAGCATCTTCATACCCTCGAAGATTGCAAAGTGGAAGCGTTACAAGAACACGGATGATGGAGTCGTACTCGCGGTGATTCAAATCACGGAAGATCCGATCCAAGCGCCGAATGGATGGTGCCTCCGCGTTCAACACACGTATAGCCCGGGGACGTCTCCTTGTTCTTGATCCATAAAGGGGCGAGGAGAAGTTGAGGGAGAACTCTGGCAGCAGAATGACGTGGTGGTGTGGAGCTTGTGGTTCTCCGGCAGGGCTTCGCCAAGCACTACAGAGGAGGAGGAGGTGTAGGAGAGGGGAGGGCTGCACCAGGGGGAAGGGTGTGGCTGCCCTCCCACCCACCTCTACTTATAGGGTGAAGGGGAGAGGGCCCCGGCTCCCTAGATGCATCTAGAGGGGGGGCAAGGGGGGAGTTTGCCCCCAAAGTTGGTGGGAGGCGCCCCCACCTACTAGTGTTTTCAACCCTAGGCTCCTTGGGCCCTTGGGGGGTGCACCAGCCCACTAGGGGGCTTGTTTCCACCCACATTCAGGCCACTTGGTCCCCCGAGATAGGTGGCCCCACCCGATGGACCCTCGGACAACTTTCAGTGGTCCCGGTACAATACCGATAACCCTCGAAACTATTCCGGCGACTGAAACTGGACTTCCCATATATAAATCTTCACATCCGGACCATTCCAAAACTCCTCGTAACATCCAGGATCTCATCCGGGACTCCAAACAACTTTCGGTAACCACATACAATTTCCAATTACAACTCTAGCGTCACCGAACCTTAAGTGTGTAGACCCTACGTGTTCAGGAACCATGCAGACATGATAGTGACATCTCTCCAGACAATAACCAATAGTGGTATCTGGATACCCATATTGGCTCCCACATGTTCCATGATCATCTCATCGGATGAACCAGGATGTCGGGGATTCAATCAATCCCGTATACAATTCCCTTTGTCCATCGATATGTTACTTGGCCGAGATTCGATCGTGGGTATCCCTGTACCTCGTTCAATCTTGTTGCCGGCAAGTATCTTTACTCATTTAGTAATGCATGATCCCGTGGCTAACTCCTTAGTCACATTGAGCTCATTATGATGATGCATTAACAAGTGGGCCCAGAGATTCCTCTCTGTCATAAGGAGTGACAAATCCCAGTCTCTATTTGTGCCAAACCCACAGACACTTTTGGAGATACATGTACTGCACCTTTATAGTCACCCAGTTACATTGTGACGTTTGATACACCCAAAGCATTCCTACAGTATCTAGGAGTTGCACAATCTCATGGTCTAAGGAAAGATACTTGACATTAGAAAAGCTCTAGCAAACGAACTACACGATCTTGTGCTATGCTTAAGATTGGGTCTTGTCCATCACATCATTCTCCTAATGATGTGATCTCATTGTCAATGACATCCAATGTCCATGGTTAGGAAACCATAACCATCTATTGATCAATGATCTAGTCAATTAGAGGCTCACTAGGGACATGTTGTGGTCTATGTATTCACACATGTATTATGGTTTCTGGTTAATACAATTATAGCATGAACAATAGACAATTATCATGAACAAGGAAATATAATAATAACCATTTTATTACTGCCTCTAGGGCATATTTCCAACAGATCATACAAAAGAAGGGTGCATAAAAGGGTTAAACGTTCGAAAAAAGATTATGTAAACATGATATGGTATAACCCTTTTGGCATCCCATGGTGATCTACATCTCCATGTGAGCGATTGTCCCATGATGTTCTCCATCTCTATGTACGGCTGTCCTCATGGTGATCTCTATCTCCATGCCACTCATGTCAACCGCCAAATGTTACATAAGATACTACACGATTATTAACTTATATCTATAAAAATAAATTACATTACAAGGCTTCTTATGTCCCTAACGTAACTATAATTTTTTATTGTTCCATGCTATTATATTATCTGTTTTGGATGTTTTATATGCATTAATATGGTATTTGATATTATTTTGGGACTAATCTATTAACCTAGAGCCCAGTGCCAGTTTCTGTTTTTTCCTTGTTTTTGAGCTTCGCAGAGAAGGAGTACCAAACGGAATAAAACCTTCGCGATGATTTTTCTTGGACCAGAAGACACCCAGGATATTTGGAGATCAAGTCGGAAGATCGACGAGGAGGCCACAAGGGGGAGGGCACGCCCCCTGCCTTGTGGCCTCCCCATGACTCCACCGACCTACTTCTTCATCCTATATATTCACATATATCCCCAAACCACCAGAAGCATCCACGAAAACACTTTTCCACCGCGCAACCTTCTATACCCGTGAGATCCCATCTAGGTGCCTTTTCCGGCATCACGCCAGAGGGGGATTTGATCATGGAGGGCTTCTACATAAAGTCTATTGCCCTTTTGATGAAGCATGAGTAGTTTACCTCAGACCTACGGGTCCATAGCTAGTAGCTAGATGGCTTCTTCTCTCTCTTTGGTTCTCAATACCATGTTCTCCTCGATGTTCTTGGAGATCTATCCGTTGTAATCTTCTTTTGCGGTGTGTTTGTCAAGATCCTATGAATTGTGGATTTATGATCAGCTTATTTATGAATATTATTGGAATCTTCTCTGAATTCTTATAGGCATGATTTGATATCTTTGTAATTCTCTTTGAACTATTGGTTTAGTTTGGCCAACTAGATTGGTTTTTCTTGCAATGGGAGAAGTGCTTAGCTTTGGGTTCAATCTTGTGCTGTCCTTTCCCAGTGACAGTAGGGGAAGCAAGGCACGTATTGTATTGTTGCCATCAAGGATAAAAAGAATGTATTACATCATATTGATTGAGTTTATTCCTCTACATCATGACATCTTACTTAATATGTTACTCTGTTCTTCATGACTTAATACTCTAGATGCAGGCAGGAGTTGGTCGATGTGTGGAGTAATAGTAGTAGATGTAGGCAGGAGTCGGTCTACTTGACACGGACGTGATGCCTATATTTCGTAATCATTGCCTTAGATATCGTCATAACTTTGCGCTTTTCTATCAATTGCTCGACAATAATTTGTTCACCCACTGTATTATTTGCTATCTTGAGAGAAGCCACTAGTGAAACCTATGGCCCCCTGATGTCTACTACGCAACCTTATTCTTGTAGACTTGCGTTGAGCCTCCAAGCGCAGAGTTTTGTAGGACAGTAGCAAATTTCCCTCAAGTGGATGACCTAAGTTTTATCAATCTGTGGGAGGCGTAGGATGAAGATTGGTCTCTCTCAAACAACCCTGCAACCAAATAATAAAGAGTTTCTTGTGTCCCCAACACACGTAATACAATGGTAAATTGTATAGGTGCACTAGTTCGGCGAAGAGATGGTGATACAAGTGTAGTATGGATGGTAGATATAGGTTTTTGTAATCTGAAAAAATAAAAATAGCAAGGTAGCAAGTAACAAAAGTGAGTAAACACGGTGTTGCAATGCTTAGAAACAAGGCCTAGGGTTCATATTTTCACTAGTGCAAGTTCTCACAACAATGATAACATAATTAGATCATATAACAATCCCTCAATATGCAACAAAGAGTCACTCCAAAGTCACTAATAGCGGAGAACAAACAAAGAGATTATTGTAGGGTACGAAACCACCTCAAAGTTATTCTTTCTGATCGATCTATTTGGCTATTCCTGTAAGTGTCACAAACATCCCTAGAGTTCGTACTAAAATAACACCTTAAAACACACATCAACCAAAACCCTAATGTCACGTAGATACTCCAATGTCACCACAAGTATCCGCGGGTTTGATTATACGATATGCATCACACAATCTCAGATTCATCTATTCAAACCAACACAAAGAACTTCATAGAGTGCCTCAAAGTTTCTACCAGAGAGTCAAGACAGAACCGTGTGTCAACCCCTATGCATAAGTTCACAAGGTCACAGAACCCGCAAGTGGATCACCAAAACATACATCAAGTGGATCACGTGAATATCACATTATCACCACAAATAAGCACATGCAAGACATACATCAAATGTTCTAAAATCCTTAAAGACTCAATCCTATAAGATAACTTCAAAGGGAAAACTCAATTCATTACAACAAGGTAGAGGGGGAGAAATATCATAAGATCCAACTATAGTAGCAAAGATCGCGGTACATCAAGATCGTGCCAAATCAAGAACACGAGAGAGCTATCAAACACATAGCTACTGGTACATACCCTCAGCCCCGAGGGTGAACTAATCCCTCCTCGTCATGGAGAGTGCCGGGATGATGAACATGGCCACCGGTGATGGTTTCCCCCCTCCGGCAGGGTGCCAAAACAGGGCCCCGAGAGGTTTTTGGTGGCTATAGAGGCATGCGGCGGCGGAACTCCCGATCTAGGTTTATTTCTGGGGGTTTCTATATTTATAGGAATTTTTGGCGTCGAGAACAAGTCAGGGGCTCCACGAGGCGCCCACAAGACTGGAGGACGCGCCCTAGGGGGGGGGGGGGCGCCCACCATCCTTGTGGTGGCCTCGGGACTCTTCTGGCCCAACTCTTTTGCTTCAGGGGCTTCTTCTGGTCCGTAAAAAATCACCATAAATTTTCAGGTCGTTTGGACTCCATTTAGTATTCCTTTTTTGTAAAACTCGAAAATAAGGAAAAAATAGAAACTGGCACTGGGCTCTAGGTTAATAGGTTAGTCCCAAAAATATTATAAAATAGCATATAAATGCATATAAAACATCCAAGATGGATAGTATAATAGCATGGAACAATAAAATATTATATATACATTGGGGATGTATCAAGCATCCCCAAGCTTAATTCCTGCTCGTCCTGGAGTAGGTAAATGATAAAAACAGAATTTTTGATGTGGAATGCAACCAAACATATTTATTCATGTAATTTTTCGCAAGAATGTTCAGATCCATAATATTGAAAACAATAGTTTAATATTGACATAAAAACGATAATACTTCAAGCATAATAATAAAGCAATCATGTCTTCTCAAAATAACATGGCCAAAGAAAGTTATCCCTACAAAATCATATAGTATGGCTATGCTCCATCTTCATCACACAAAATATTCAGATCATGCACAACCCCGATGAAAAGCCAAGCAATTGTTTCATACTTTTGCTGATCTCAAAAAATTTCAACTTTCACGCAATACGTGAGCGTGAGCTATGGACATAGCACTATAGGTGGAATAGAATATGGTGGTTGTGGAGAAGATAAAAAGAAGGAGATAGTCTCACATCAACTAGGCATATCAATGGGCTATGGAGATGCCCATCAATAGATATCAATGTGAGTGAGTAGGGATTGCCATGCAACGGATGCACTGGAGCTATAAGTTTATGAAAGCTCAAAAAGAAGCTAAGTGGGTGTGCATCCAACTTGCTTGCTCATGAAGACCTAGGGCATTTGAGGAAGCCCATCGTTGGAATATACAAGCCAATTTATATAATGAAAAAAATTCCCACTAGTATATGAAAGTAACAAAATAGGAGACTCTCTATCATGAAGATCATGGTGCTACTTTGAAGCACAAGTGTGGTAAAAGGATAGTAACATTGCCCCTTCTCTATTTTCTCCCATTTTGTTGGCTCTCTTTTTTTTGGCCACATTTTTTTTTTCGTCCGGAGTCTCATCCCGACTTGTGGGGGAATCATAGTCTCCATCATCCTTTCCTCACTGGGACAATGCTCTAATAATGAAGATCATCACACTTTTATTTACTTACAACTCAAGAATTACAACTCGATACTTAGAACAAAATATGACTCTATATGAATGCCTCCGGCGGTGTACCGGGATGTGCAATGAATAAAGAGTGACATCTGTGAAAGAATTATGAAAGGTGGCTTTGCCACAAATACGATGTCAACTACATGATAATGCAAATCAATATGACAATGTTGAAGCGTTTCATAATAAAAAGAATGGTGGAAAGTTGCATGGCAATATATCTCGTAATGGCTATGGAAATGTCCTAATAGGTAGGTATGGTGGGTGTTTTGAGGAAGGTATACGGTGGGTGTATGGTACCGGCGAAAGTTACGTGGTACTAGAGAGGCTAGCAATGGTGGAAGGGTGAGAGTGCATTTAATCCATGGACTCAACATTCGTCATAAAGAACTCACATACTTATTGCAAAAATCTATTAGTTATTGAAACGGAGTACTATGCGCATGCTCCTAGGGGGATATATTGGTAGGAAAATACCATCGTTCGTCCCTGAATGCCACTCATAAGGAAGACAATCAACAAATAAATCATGCTCCGACTTCATCACATAATGGTTCACCATACGTGCATGCTACGGGAATCACAAACCTCAACACAAGTATTTATCAAATTCACAACTACTAACTAGCATGACTCTAATATCACCATCTTTATATCTCAAAACAATCATAAGCAATCAAACTTCTCTTAGTATTCAATGCACTTTATATGGAAGTTTTTATTATATCCCTCTTGGATGCCCATCATATTAGGACTAAATTCATAACCAAAGCAAATTACCATGTTGTTTAAGACTCTTAAAATAATATAAGTGAAGCATGAGTGTTCATTAGTTTCTTCAAAATAAAATCACCGTCATGCTCTAAAAAGTTATAAGTGAAGCACTAGAGCAAATGACAAACTACTCCAAAAGATATAAGTGAAGATCAATGAGTATCCGAATAATTATGTAACTATGTGAAGACTCTCTAACATTTAAGAATTACAGATCTTAATATTTTATTCGAACAACAACAAAAGCAAAATAAAATGACGCCCCAAGAAAAATTCATATCATGTGGTGAATAAAAATATAGCTCCAAGTAAAGTTACCATGCACGAAGATGAAAGAGGGCATGCCATCCGGGGCATTCGCAAGCTTAGGCTCTTGGTTGTCCTTGAATATTACCTTGGGGTGCCTTGGGCATCCCCAAGCTTAGGCTCTTTCCACTCCTTATTGCATAGTCCATCGAATCTTTACCCAAAACTTCAAAACTTCACAACACAAAACTTAACAGAAAACTCGTAAGCTCCGTTAGTATAATAAAGCAAAGCAACATTTAGGTACTTTTGTGAAATCATTCTAAATTTATATTGGTTTAATATTTACTATATTCCAACTTCTCCATGGTTCATACCCTCTGATACTACTTAGAGATTCGTCAAAATAAGAAAACAACATAATGAAAATAGAATCTCTCAAAAAATAGAACAATCTGTAGTAATATGGAAACTTCGTATACTTCTGTAACTCCAAAAATTCTAAAAACTTAGGACAACCTGGGAGATTTGTGTATCAATCTTGTGTAAAAAATTCAGATCAAAATCATGTTCCAGTGACTTTTCAAAATTCTTGGACTGTCGTGGAATTATCACGTTAGATGTCCTAGTGTGAGGACTTAGTCGTGGAGCCATCGCGACTAGGTTAGCTTAGAGGGGTTAAACCGGACAAAGGACACAGGGAGTTTATATTGGTTCGTCCCCTTGCGGTGAAGGTAAAAGCCTATGATCCAGTTGTGGTGGAATTGATGGGGTCTCGATAACCAGGGAGTGAATCCGCTTTGCCTAGTTCTCGAGTTGTTGTTTCTTGTCCCTTGAATCGCCGTCGGTCGTCCCTTTATATACACAGGTTGACACCCGACGGTTTACAGAATCCCAAGGCCGGCTCATACATGTGTCCGTCTCGGTTTCTACCTTTCCCTATCTTACAATACAAGTTACATATGTCATGGCGGTTTATGTCTATGGGCCCTAATCCACCCTTGGGCTCTAGGCCTTTTAGTCTCTGCAGTAAAGCGCCATACTCCTTGTCTTCATGGGCTTCAATAAGGATGATTCCTTGTGAGCATAACCCGGCCCCTCCTAGGCGGTTTATACTCAGAAGTTATATCCCCAACGTTAGGCCCCAGATTGATTTGAACTTGTTCATGTCAATCTTCAACCTAGAAAAATTCCATCTTGAATATCTCCGTGTTAATCTTCTAAACCGCCATGATATCATCGTTATGTGATCCTTCAAACCGCCATGACGTCATCTTCCAAACTCATATTAAATCACCATGACGTCATCTTCTTATAAAAACCTGCAAATACTTCCCTTTTATTAATGGACCTCCGAAGACCGAGGCGACAGCTGTATCCCTTCGCCTTATAAATAGGGCTAAGGGTCCTTTTCTCTTTTCCCCTTGCATCTTCGTCTTTCTTCCACCTTGCATCGCCTCAGAGCTCGAGCACAGCCGCTGCCGTCGACCTTCATCTATGCTCCAGCAACGGCTGTTGCATCAACCTGATCAGACTAGCGAAACACGGCGCCTCTCCACTACTCCTTCGACCTCTGTAAGTTTTCTTTCCCTCTTCCCCAGATCTATTGTTAGGGTTTCAGTGTTCTTCGGTGTTCGTCCGTGTTCTTCACTTTGTCCCTTGCTGCCACACTGAAGCTTGATAAAACTTGATATTCTCCTTGTGCGACCGTAGTTAAATTCCATTTTTTCTAATCATAGCATCCCTTCTTCAGTCAATAGATCCCATCTGGTTTTTCGCTATTCCGCTGTCACCTCTTATGGCTCTGAAATTTTCTCCTTTTTAGCACCGCGGTAGATCTGAAATTATAATGTCCACTTGCAGAACCTGTTTGTACAATTACTTAGCAATTTCTTAGATCTATAACTTTCACACCATTGTAGGTGGTTTAACTTTTAGGAACTGATAATCCGCCAGGTACCATTAGCCCTCTCTTAAATTGCCAATTCGACCTTAACATCAGTATTCGGTTTACCATGTACATATGCTTTGATATCTCCTTCCCCCGGCCTGACGCCAGTTTACGTATACCAGTCATGAGCAGTAAACCGGCTTTGATCCTCTTTTCCAGCTTATCATCGAAATGGCCAAACAGTTTTATGCTTGCAATTGGGTCCCTTCCCGGGTTACTGAAGAACAACTGACTGGGTACGTGTTAACTCATGCCTTGGCGAGTCAAGAAACCATCCACTGGAGGGTCCCTAGTCAAGAAAATCCTCCTGAACCCCAGAACGGAGAAGTGATTGTGTTTACTGATCATTTAAACTAAGGGTGCAGTCCTCCCGGATCAAAATTCTTCTGGGATGTGCTTGCTAGTTTCCAGATCCGCCCTCAAGATACTGGACCGAACTCTGTGTCCAATATTTGTAATTTTCAAGTTTTTTGTGAAGTTTATCTAGAAGAGGAACCCACTGTGGAGCTTTTCCGGGACTTCTTCCACTTAAACCACCATACTGAATTTATGGACGGGCCTAACACTGAACTTGGTAGCGTTTCAATCCAAAAGAGGAAGGATGTTGACTTTCCTCATGCCAAACATCATAGCTACCCCAAAGACTGGAATCAGACTTGGTTTTACTGCCGCAATACAGCTCCGAACGACGAAAATCCTTTGCCAGGTTATCGTGCATACCGGCTTACAAAAACTCATCCGCTTCCTCAATGATTAACTGCCAAGGAACGATCAAAATATGCCCCTCAACTATCAAAAGTTAGAGGTTTTGCTGCAAACGGTCTGACATGCATTGATTTTGTTCGATGCTGGATTTCTTGGGGTGTTCTGCCTTTAAGCCGGCGCCGCGGTTTAATGTTTGAATACACAGGGGATCTGAAAGACCCTCAATGTCATACTAACATCCAGCTTTGTGATGATGAAGTCACTGAAGCCGTGAAGAAAATGCTTGATGAACCGGTGACAGCATGTAGCAGAGTAGGGCTTAGTCCCTTTTCTGCTTCCAATAAACCGCCATCTATAAGAATTTCCTTTATTTTTGCCTTAATCCATCCCTTATTAAATATTCCTTTATAACTTGCTGTTCATATGCGCAGGGCGGTGATCCATTCTAGAAGAGGAAATCACAAGATAAACCGGTGAAAACACCTCGCCAGAAGACCATGGTTACAAAGAAACCTGCAAAGAAGAGAACCTCCGAATCCCCTAGGCCGACCAATAATGAAGATCTTGACGACTCGGAGTCAAAGGTAGAACTTGATTCCCTTGGTTCATTTTCATGCACCTTATTGACAATGATCATTACCAGGATGATGCGAAAGCCAGCCGTGCTGACGATGTAGAGGTAATTACCCTTTCTTCCGATTCAGATCCTCTACCAACACCAAAAATCCGTCGAGCAGTTCGGAAAGTAAAATTTTCACACCTTCTAGCTTATTCAGATCCGCACTTTCTTTTGAAGACGCAGCAGCATGAAGCTCGCTGCACAACCCGGCATAGTGGCCAAGTAGTTACCTCCTCCGGTTTACCAGACACTCCGGCTCAAAAACACCGTCACGATGTCTCTTGTACTTCTAATGCTCTTTACCCCAAGGCGGGTTACTTCCGATATCCTCTTAATCCGTCTGATTCAAATTATCAGGGAACCTCCAACTCATCTTCTGGCGAGTCATCAGCCACACAAATGCCTCCCCTCAAGACTGTTCCTGGGTAAGCATATTATATTTAACTTTTTATGCCTTTTACTGGTTTATTGTACTGAGTTCTACATCTATTTTCTTCATTGCCAAAGCCAGACTTAGCAAGAAAGCTAAGCTAAGTAAATGAACTGATGATAATCAGGCCACTAAACCGGATAAGACCTCATAGGCTCATGATCCGGATGTTGATACTATCCTGGATGATCCGGCACCTCAAGTTAAGGACACTTTTGCTGAACCGGGTGAGATAAATGCGACAAACTAGCCTGCTGATCTGCCAAACTCATCTGCCGATCTACCAAGCCCAGCAAGAACATCTGCTAAACCGCCAAGCCCAGCAAAAACTGTTGATGGCACCACAGATGATGTTGTGATTACCGGTTTCAGTCATACTGCTCCTGGCAACCCTGTCGCTTTATCTAAGCATAGTGCCAAGGAAGAATTTTCTGTTGTAGACAAGGGCAAGTGGAAAATAGACTTGTCAATCTATGCTCACCTCAACGCCCCAGATCTGCATTCTGGATATTTAAACCGCCTGTGCACAAGCCGCGACTATGAAGCCAGTTTAGTAAACCTGATGAAGGAGCGCTATGACGTAATTCCTGTTCAAACTTTTCATAAATTTCCTTCCTTCTGCTTTACTGATAATATTAATTCCAGTAGCCCCCAAGGGCCGGTTTTATCTCTTGTAGATGAACCGGGACTTTGAAAGAAAAATAGGAAATAGACTTCATCTGTGTAGCCCCCAAGGGCCGATTTATCTCTTCTAGATGAACTGGGACTTCCATATAATAAGAATTCAACTTCACTTGTGTAGCCCCCAAGGGGCGATTTATCTCTTCAAGATGAACCGGGACTTCCTGTTGTAAGGCTTACCCTTCTTTTTGAATTCATTTAAAATCCGGTTTATCATCTGAAAATCTTCACAACTGTGTTGTTGAGCAATTAAGCATTAGCCCCCAAGTGCCAAGATTAATACTTGTATTGAGCCTTGGGACTTTACCATACTGTTGATGAGAAACGATAGGCATTAGCCCCCAAGTGCCAAGTGTATAACTTATTATGTGCTTGGGACTTCAAAGATGCACTACCAACTTATTAACTGTCTTTTGCAGGATGATCTAAAGAAGAAGGAAACTCAGGTTGCCGACCTCCAAGAAAATATTAAGTGCCAGCAAATAGAAACCTCCAAAGGGAAGGAAGAGTTGACCAGCGCTTTATCTGCCATGGAACAATTAAAAGATGGTTTTCAAAGTGAACGGACCAAATGGGACGCTGAAAGGACAACTCTGATAAAGCGGGCAGAAGATGCCGACTCGGCCCTTAAACCGGTGACCGAAGAACTGACGGGCCTGAAGCGACAAATCAACACTTTGACCTCTGTTTTCTTTGGTACATACCCTCTTCATGAGCTATACTCAAACATCCTTGAAACAGTCGGTTTAATAACAATACTTTAATCATTGCAGGTAGTCGCATTGCTCATCTTGGCTTCGATATGCGCAAGAAACTGAAAGCTGCCTATACATGATATAATAGTTATATATCGGCGCTCAACGGGTCATCCGCACAGCCTCATATAATAAACCGCCCCCAACTTTGATCAAGGAAACATTGGCAAAGTTATCCATGACACCTTCCCAGCTCGAGGAAGTAAAGAGATCAGCTGCAAGAGCCGGTGCCCTGTTTGCATTAACCCAGGCCAAAGCCTGGATATCTGATCTCGATCCGGAAGACATTGGAAATGACTATCCCAGCCAAAAAGAAGATGGTTCAGACTTTGATAATGATGCCCTCAGGGCTTTGACGAAGGAAATGTGCCCACTTGCAAGCAAACTGGCTGAAGAGACGGATTTATCTTTGCATCGGTCAATTTATGACGCAGATAACAAACGGATTGATGCATCTGTTTATGAAGTGCAAAATCTTGTCCCGCCAATCCATAAGCATACTTATGCCCCTGATGTTGAACTGTCCACCCTTATAAGTGATGAAGCTGTCTTCCGAGCATTAACTGGGATTGACTGGGCAACCATTGACTTCCAGCCACTGGGTGGAGAGGAGGAGGGCGAACCAGCGCAAGATGATCCACAATCTTCAAATCAGCATGCGGAAGAATCATGATCCGATGGCCGGGTTATGTTTTGCACACTGTCATCTGCGTGAGAAACAATTATTCTTTTGGGCATCAAAGCACCTTGTAATAGGCTAGTTGAAACACTTGTTTGATCTGTTGCCATCGTGCACTTCTGCAAAACACTGTTTAATCTCTCATGATTATTTGATGTGTCTGCTTATGTGCCTTAGCAACTTTATGCAATCCTGTTTCTGCACATAATAGACTAAAAAATTGTCCTGGTGGTTTACCGCCGGACGGATCATAATGCCCAATATAAAACCATGGTTTATAACCAAGGTTGTATTTTTAAGAATAATATGAAATATATCATACGTGTGATGCTGAATCACATCGTTGGTTCTACCAACTTTTTGTAGTAAGGGCGATAACCCAAATCTGGAGTGCTGATAACTCCTCGCCATGCTTTGCTGGTTCATACTGAAGCCATGCCGGGTTATAATAAACACCGGATGATCATCCTGGCAACTTATAGTCAATGCTAGGCCGGGTTAACAAGCACCGGTTTATAATTTAATGTGGACTAACAACTTATAGCTGAAAGCCAAACTGGGTTAATAAACACCGGATTAAATTGACGACTTATAGTTAGGCCAGGTCAATAGACGCCGATTTATCATAAAATCTTATCAAAAAGATAAAAGACTTTGACAAATAAAGGCAAATAAAATCTTGTAGTCGAGGCTTTTCAAGGGCTACCAGGCCCAAATTCGAGGCTTTTCATGGGCTGCCAGGCCGTTGAGTTAAACCATTTTACAAAGCCTTTTAAGATGGACCTCGCATTAACCAATCGTCGTTTTAACTTTGACAAGTTCAAGGTCTGTATAAGATTGACTTGTCAAACGTTCGGCGGGTCATACCAGGATTACCTAGACGGAGTGGCTTACTTGATGAAGGCAGGTTAACCCGGGGTTTTAGGTGAATACACATGGCTTCCAAGCCTGGCTTGATAGCCTATTACAAGGGTCCTTTAAAACTCTTTGTTGCTTTGCACAAAGAGCCCCCAAGTAACATTGTGAGCTGTGCTTAGTGGGTGCCTACGTTTGAGCTGTGCTTTGGCAACAAACTCTCTTTGGACCCTTGGGTGTGAAGCTCACAAGCTTTGTTGTGGCATGATAGCTGGATTAATGGAGAGAACTCCACTTTGTAAGCTAAAGCCCCCATGTAACCAAGAAATCTTTAAAAAAGAACGGCAGAGGCCCAGATTTAGCAAGGATGCCGGTTTGTTATATTGATCATAATATATACATTGTCAAAATATGTACATAATAGGAGCCTATGGCTCAGGTGTAATAAGGCCGAAGATGAGCAATATTCCACGGCCGACGGGTCTCCTCCTCCGATTTGCGTGAGTCTTTGTGCTCTCGAACATCGATAAGGTAGTATGACCCATTGTTCAAATTCGTGCTGACCACAAAGGGCCCTTCCCAAGGTGGGGATAACTTGTGCATATCGGTCTGATCCTGGATGAGCCGGAGCACTAAGTCGCCTTCTTGAAAAGTTCTGGTCTTAACCCGATGTGTGTGATAACGCCGCAGGTCTTGCTAATAAATCGTCGAACGAGCCGCTGCCATGTCCCGTTTTTCATCTAACAGGTACAACGCTTCTTGGCGTGCTTGCTTGTGGTCTGCTTCAACATATGCTGCCACCCAAGGCGAATCATGTCGAATATCACTAGGTAGAACTGCCTCTGCCCCATAAACCATGAAGAAAGGTGTATAACCCGTAGATCGATTGGGGGTGGTGTTAATGCTCCACAACACAGAAGGCAATTCTTCCACCCAACAACCCGGCGTCCTCTTAAAAGGAACCATAAGCCGGGGTTTGATACCCTTCAAGATTTCCTGATTAGCTCTCTCATCCTGACCATTGGACTGGGGGTGAGCCACTGATGATACATCAAGCCGAATGTGCTCTTGTTGACAAAAGTCCTCCATAGCACCTTTGGAGAGGTTCGTGCCATTATCTGTTATGATGTTGTGTGGAAAACTGAAGCGGAAGATCACCTTCTTCATGAATTGAACCGTCGTGGCTGCATCACACTTGCTAACTGGCTCCACCTCAACCCATTTAGTGAACTTATCAATAGCCACCAAAAGGTGGGCCTTCTTATCTTTGGACCACTTAAAAGGCCCTACCATATCAAGCCCCAAGTAGCAAACGACCAAGTGATTGGAATCATCCTTAGCTCTTGAGCCGGAGCATGAGCTCGGCGTGAAAATTTCTGACAACCGTCGCACCTTTTCACCAAGTCCTCAGCATCAGCATGAGCCGTCTGCCAATACAAGCCATGACGAAAAGCTTTAGCAACCAAGGATTTTGAACCGGCGTGGTGACCACAGTCGCCTTCGTGGATCTCAAGGAAAATGTCATGGCCTTCTTCACGGGAAACACATCGCTGAAACGCCCCCGAGACGCTACGGTGATGTAACTCACCATTGTGAATAATCATGCACTTGGATCACCGGATTATCTGTCTGGCCAAAACTTCATCTTCTGGTAACTCGCCCCGATTCATATACGCCAAATATGGAACCATCCAATCTAGAATAATATGTAGAGCAGCCACCAACTGAGACTCCAGATCAGGAATAGGCAGGTCCTCCTCTGTAGGTAACTTGACTGACGGGTTATGCAAAACATCCAGAAAGGTATTGGGCGGCACCGGTTTACGCTGAGACCCTAGCCGGCTTAAAGCATCGGCAACTTCATTTTTGCACCGATCAATGTGCTCAACCTGATAACCCTTGAAGTGACATGCAACAATATCCACCTCTCGTCGATAAGCTGCCATGAGTGGATCCTTAGAATCCCAAGTACCAGAGACTTGCTGAGCCACCAGATCAGAGTCCACAAAGCATTGTACTCAGCTTAAGTTCATTTCCTTAGCCACTCAAAGACCGTGGAGCGAGGCCTCATACTCAGCTGCATTGTTAGTACAGGGAAACATTAAGCAAAGAACATAACGAATTTTATCACCTCGAGGGGAAGTAAGGACAACTTGTTGGAAATATGCCCTAGAGGCAATAATAAAATGGTTATTATTGTATTTTCTTGTTCATGATAATTGTCTATTGTTCATGCTATAATTGTATTAACCGGAAACCGTAATACATGTGTGAATACATAGACCACAACATGTCCCTAGTGAGCCTCTAGTTGACTAGCTCGTTGATCAACAGATGGTCATGGTTTCCTGACCATGGACATTGGATGTCATTGATAACGGGATCACATCATTAGGAGAATGATGTGATGGACAAGACCCAATCCTAAGCATAGCACAAAATCGTGTAGTTCATTTGCTAAAGCTTTTCTAAATGTCAAGTATCATTTCCTTAGACCATGAGATTGTGTAACTCCCTGATACCGTAGGAGTGCTTTGGGTGTACGAAACATCACAACGTAACTGGGTGACTATAAAGGTGCACTACAGGCATCTCCGAAAGTGTCTGTTGGGTTGGCACGAATCGAGACTGGGATTTGTCACTCCGTATGACGGAGAGGTATCTCTGGGCCCACTCGGTAATGCATCATGATAATGAGCTCAATGTGACCAAGTGGTTGGTCACGGGATTATGCATTATGAAACGAGTAAAGTGACTTGCCGGTAACGAGATTGAACGAGGTATTGGGATACCGACGATCGAATCTCGGGCAAGTAACGTATCGATTGACAAAGGGAATTGCATACGGGATTGCTTGAATCCTTGACATCGTGGTTCATCCGATGAGATCATCGTGGAACATGTGGGAGCCAACATGGGTATCTAGATCCCGCTGTTGGTTATTGGCCGGAGAGGTGTCTCGGTCATGTCTACATGATTCCCGAACCCGTAGGATCTACACACTTAAGGTTCGATGACGCTAGGGTTATAAAGGAAGTTTGTATGTGGTTAGCGAATGTTGTTCGGAGTCCCGGATGAGATCCCGGACATCACGAGGAGTTCCGGAATGGTCTGGAGGTAAAGATTTATATATGGGAAGTCCAGTTTCAGTCACCGGAATAGTTTCGGGGGTTATCGGTATTGTACCGGAAGCACCGAAAGGTGTCCGGGGGTCCACCGGGTGGGGCCACCTATCCCGGGGGACTTAATGGGCTGAATATGGGAGGGAACCAGCCCCTAGTGGGCTGGTGCGCCCCTCCTCAAGGGCCCAAGGTGCCTAGGGTTGAAAACCCTAGGGGAGGGGGCGCCTCCACCTTGCTTGGGGGGCAAGTCTCCCCCTCCTGGCCGCCGCCCCTTCCCTCTAGATGGGATCTGGAGGGGGCCGTCCCCATTTCCCCTTCCCCTATATATAGTGGGGGTTTGGGGGCTGCCCAACACATGAGTTTTCCTCTCTCCTGGCGCAGCCCTACCCCTCTCCCTCCTCATCTCTCGTAGTGCTTGGGGAAGCCCTGCTGGAGTGCCACGCTCCTCCATCACCACCACGCCGTTGTGCTGCTGCTGGACGGAGTCTTCCCCAACCTCTCCCTCTCTCCTTGCTGGATCAAGGCACGGGAGACGTCACCGGGCTGCACGTGTGTTGAATGCGGAGGCACCGTTCTTCGGTGCTTAGATCGGATTCGGCCGCGATCTGAATTGCTTCGTGAACGACTCCACCGACCGCGTTCTTGTAACGCTTCCACATCGCAATCTTCAAGGGTATGAAGATGCACTCCCCTCTCTCTCGTTGCTAGTATCTCCATAGATTGATCTTGGTGATGCGTAGAAAATTTTGAATTTCTGCTACGTTCCCCGACAGTGGCATCATGAGCTAGGTCTATTGCGTAGATTCTATGCACGAGTAGAACACAAGTTGTTGTGGGCGTTGATTTTGTCCAATATGCTTACTGTTACTAGTCCTATCTTGTTTCGGCGGTATTGTGGGATGAAGCGGCCCGGACCGACCTTACACGTACACTTACGTGAGACAGGTTCCACCGACTGACATGCACTTGTTGCATAAGGTGGCTAGCGGGTGCCAGTCTCTCCCTCTTTAGTTGGATCGGATTCGATGAAAAGGGTCCTTATGAAGGGTAAATAGCAATTGGCATATCACGTTGTTGTTTTGGCATAGGTAAGAAACGTTCTTGCTAGAAACCTATAGCAGACACGTAAAAACTTGCAACAACAATTAGAGGACGTCTAACTTGTTTTTGCAGCATATGCCGTGTGATGTGATATGGCCAAGAAGGATGTGATGAATGAAATATATGTGATGTATGAGATTGATCATATTCTTGTAATAGGAATCACGACTTGCATGTCGATGAGTATGACAACCGGTAGGAGCCATAGGAGTTGTCTTTATTTATTGTATGACCTGCGTGTCACTGAATAACGCCATGTAATTACTTTACTTCATTGCTAAACCGTTAGCCATAGTAGTAGAAGTAATAAGTTGGCGAGACAACTTCATGGAGACACGATGATGGAGATCATGGTGTCATGCCGGTGACGATGATGATCATGGAGCCCCGAAGATGGAGATCAAAAGGAGCAAAATGATATTGGCCATATCATGTCACTATTTGATTGCGTGTGATATTTATCATGTTTATGCATCTTATTTGCTTAGAAAGATGGTAGTAAATAAGATGATCCCTCAAAATAATTTCAAGAAAGTGTTCCCCCTAACTGTGCACCGTTGCGAAAGATCGTTGCTTCAAAGCACCACGTGATGATCGGGTGTGATAGATTCTAACGTTCACATACAACGGGTGTAAGCCAGATTTACACATGCGAAACACTTAGGTTGACTTGACGAGCCTAGCATGTACAGACATGGCCTCTGAACACAAGAGACCGAAAGGTCGAGCATGAGTCGTATAGTAGATACGATCAACATGAAGATGTTCACCGATGATGACTAGTACATCTCACATGATGATCGGACACGGCCTAGTTGACTCGGATCATGTATCACTTAAGATGACTAGAGGGATGCCTAACTAAGTGGGAGTTCATTAGAAGAACTTAATTATCCTGAACATAGTCAAAAGGTCTTTGCAAATTATGTCGTAGCTCGCATTTTAGTTCTACTGTTTTAGATATGTTCCTAGAGAAAATTTAGTTGAAAGTTGATAGTAGAAATTATGCGGACTGGGTCCATAAACTGAGGATTGTCCTCATTGCTGCGTAGAAGGCTTATGTCCTTAATGCACCGCTCGGTGTGCTGAACCTCGAACGTCATCTGCGGATGTTGCGAACATCTGACATACACGTTTTGATGACTACGTGATAGTTCAGTAATGTTAAACGGTTCAGAATTGAGGCGCTAAAGACGTTTTAGAAACGTCGCGGAAGATATGAGATATTCCAAGGGCTGAAATTGGGATTTCAGGCTCGTGCCCACGTCAAGAGGTATAAGACCTCCGACGAGCTTCTTAGCCTACAAACTAAGGGAGAAAAGCTCAATCGTTGAGCTTGTACTCAGATTGTCTGGGTACAACAATCACTTGAATCGAGTGGGAGTTAATCTTCCACATGAGATAGTGATGTTTCTCCAAAGACATTGCCACTAAGCTACTAGAGCTTCGTGATGAACTATGACATATCAGGGATAGATATGATGATCCTTGAAATATTCGCGATGTTTGGCACCGCGAAAGTAGAAATCAAGAAGGAGCATCAATTGTTGATGGTTAGTGAAACCACTAGTTTCAAGAAGGGCAAGGGCAAGAAGGGGTACTTCATGAAATGGCAAATCAGTTGTTGCTCCAGTGAAGAAACCCAGGGTTGAACCCAAACCCGATACTAAGTGCTTCTGTAATGAGGGAACGGTCACTGGAGCAGAACTACCCTAGATACTTGGTAGATGAGAAGGCTGGCAAGGTTGACAGAAGTATATTGGATATACATTGTATTAAATGTGTACTTTACTAGTACTCCTAGTAGCACCAGGTTATTAAGATACCGGTTCGGTTGCTAAGTGTTAGTAACTCGAAATAAACGAGCTACGGAATAAATGGAGACTGGCTAAAGGTGAGATGATGATGTGTGTTGGAAGTGTTTCCAAGGTTGATGTGATCAAGCATCGCTTGCTCCCTCTACCATCGAGATTGGTGTTAAACCTAAATAATTGTTATTTGGTGTTTGCGTTGAGCATAGACATGATTGGATTATGTCTATCGCAATACGGTTATTCATTTAAGGAGAATAATGGTTACTCTATTTATTTGAATAATACCTTCAATGGTCTTGCACCTAAAAGAATGGTTTATTGAATCTCGATCATAGTGATACACATGTTCATGCCAAAAGATATAAGATAGTAATGATAGTACCACCTACTTGTGGCACTGCCATGTAAGTCATATTGGTATAAAACGCATGAAGAAGCTCCATGTTGATGGATCTTTGGACTCACTTGTTTTTTTTTGAAAAGTTTGAGACATGCGAACCATGTCTATTGGTATGTACGCATGAAGAAACTCCATGCAGATGGATCGTTGGGACTCACTTGATTTTGAATCACTTGAGACATGCAAATCATACCACATGGGCAAGATGACTGCAAAGCCTCGTTTTCAGTAAGATGGAACAAGAAAGAAACTTGTTGGAAGTAACACATTTTGATGTGTGCAGTCCAATGAGTGCTGAGGCATGCAGTGGATATCGTTATGTTCTTACTTCACAGATGATTTGAGTAGATGTTGAGTATATTTACTTGATGAAACACAAGTCTGAATTATTGAAAGGTTCAAGTAATTTCAGAGTGAAGTTGAAGATCTTCGTGACAAGAGGATAAAATGTCTATGATATGATCATAGAGATGAATATCTGAGTTGCGAGTTCGGTACACAATTGAGACATTGTGGAAATTGTTTCACAACTAACACCGTCTGGAACACCATGGTATGATGGTGTGTCCGAACATCATAGATGCACCCTATTGGATATGGGGCATACCATGATGTCTCTTATCAAATTACCACTATTGTTCATGGGTTAGGCATTAGAGACAACCGCATTCACTTTAAATAGGGCACCACGTAATTCCGTTGAGATGACACCATATGAACTATGGTTTAGAGAAACCTAAGCTGTCGTTTCTTGAAAGTTTGGGGTTGTGACGCTTATGTGAAAAAGTTTCATCCTGATAAGCTCGAACCCAAAGCGGATAAATACATCTTCATAGGACACCCAAAACAGTTGGATATACCTCCTATTTCAGATCCGGAAGCAAAAGTGATTGTTTCTATAAACGGGTCCTTTCTCGAGGAAAGGTTTCTCTTGAAAGAATTGAGTGGGAGGATGTTGGAGACTTGATGAGGTTGTTGAACCATCACTTTAACTAGTGTGTAGCAGGGCACAGGAAGTTGTTCCTGTGGCACTGAGGGAGTCCCGGATTAGGGGGTGTCCGGATAGCCGGACTATACACTTTGGCCGGACTGTTGGACTATGAAGATACAAGATTGAAGACTTTGTCCCGTGTCCGGATGGGACTTTCCTTGGCGTGGAAGGCAATCTTGGCGATACGGATATGTAGATCTCCTCCCGTTGTAACCGACTCTGTGTAACCCTAGCCCTCTCCGGTGTCTATATAAACCGGAGGGTTTTAGTCAGTAGGACGAACAACAATCATACCATAGGCTAGCTTCTAGGGTTTATCCTCTTTGATCTCGTGGTAGATCTACTCTTGTACTACCCATATCATCAATATTAATCAAGCAGGAGTAGGGTTTTACCTCCATCGAGAGGGCCCGAACCTGGGTAAAAACATCGTGTCCCTTGTCTCCTGTTACCATCCGCCTAGACGCCCAGTTCGGGACCCCCTACCCGAGATCCACCGGTTTTGACACCGACATTGGTGCTTTCATTGAGAGTTCCTCTGTGCCGTCGCCGTCAGGAAGGATGCCTCATCCCGTCTTTAAAGATGGTGTTGTTGCTAAAGGAGCTTTGGCTATCGGCCAAACTCTCAGGCTAGGCGGTTTTCTTATGACCGCCTGTTCGGCCGCCGCGCCGACGATGACTTCTCGGGTCATCGAAAGCAATCTCCACGTCAACTCGGAACTCGCCGAGCAGTTAGATCCGATGGAGCTCTCTTCCTTAAACGAGCTCTTTGATCGCATCGCCGCACTGGAAGTCGCTACAGACTACGATCAGATTGGGCTTAAACCCGATCCGAGACAGATTAACTCTCCCCAGGTCACCCACCACGTCGCAGTGGTGGAGGAACAATGCGGCAAGCCTTCATCTATCTGAAGGACTAGTTATGTCCGGATTCCCAATCCCTCCAAGCCGGATACCCACGGAGGGGAGGACGTCACTCAAGCCCTGAACCTAAAGTCAGGCAGCGGGCTAGATTCATTGGACAACATCCAAGAAGCCAAGCTTCCGAGTTCGGAAACTCCTTGGCCCCTGAGTCTCAGATTGGGCGAGGTTCCGGATTTAATTCCACCCGCCCACCCAAATATAAGGGATCTATTCCAAATTCGGCAAGAGCCCACAGAAACAGTACACCATTACTAGACCAGATTCCTCCTGGTTATGAATAGGATAGAGGACTGCCACGAGGAGGATGCAATTTCATTCTTGTGCAATAATTGCACGGATAACGGAATCCTCAACGCCATAAGTCGCCGTGAAATTACACGCTTCGCCGACTTGGCATCCATAGTACAAAAGTACTATACGATGGAAAGCGCCTGGAAAACCGAAATAAAATTTTGGGACAATCCGGCCTTGAATACAACCCCAGTCCAAAATAAAAGGGTGCACTATCGCCAGGCACCTGGGTTAAACATCAAAAAGCAAAACCCCTGTATAGGGCATGGAACCGTACTGGAGGGATGGCTCTATGGACCCTATAAAATTCATAGTACAGAGGGCGCCACACCAACTCATAGCCTTAGAGAATGTTGGATTCTCTGGCAGGTGGCCAGAAGTGGCGAGGAGCTTCTAACTCCAGAATTCACAGAGTACCAGCCCAGGGATACCAGTACGGCATTAACAGTCTTCGAGACTTTCACATCAAATAATATGCGGAGACGAACACTCCGCAGCCTTGTCGAAGTCTACCAAGTAGCAACAATAAACCCATGGAGTGACACGGCTATTACCTTTAATGCCAGTGATGAACCTAAATTCCGAACAGCCCGAGCCCCAGCCACATTGGTCCTCAGTCCAATAGTGGACGACTTTCGCCTTACCAAGGTACTCATGGACGGTGGCAGCGGATTAAACCTCATTTATGAGGAAACCCTTCGAAAAATGGAAATAGACTAGAGCTGCATCGAGCGAAGCAAAACAACCTTTAGAGGAATAATCCCCAGTCGGGAAGCGTGCTGTACAGGAAAAATCACACTAGATGTGGTGTTCGGCATGTCGGATAATTACATGTCCGAGGAGGTCACGTTTCAAGTGGCCCCGTTCAGCAGTGGATACCACGCTCTATTAGGGCGAGAGGCATTCACAATTTTTCAAGCTATACCCCATTACGGGTACATGAAGCTCAAAATGCCCGGACCCAATGGAATCATCACTCTTGCTAGTGACCCGGACATAGCACTCCGCGCCGAAAATAAGACACACTGGCCCTTGAGGCACTATCCGAAGCCCTAGCGGCCGAGGAACTGACTGCGCTGCGCTCCATGGTGAACAGGGATGACGTGATACTCGATAAAAGATCCAAGTCCACCTCCTTTAAACCGGCGAACAAAATAGTCAAATTCCAGGTCCATCCAACGGACCCTACAAAAACAGCCTCCATCGGGGTGCAATTAAACCCTGATGTAGATGCCGCACTATGAGAATTCCTACGCAAAAATTGGGACATTTTTGTCTGGCACCCTTCAGACATGCCAGGAATCCCACGCAGGCTGGCCGAGCACAGCCTAAACATCCTGAAAGGATTCAAGCCTGTCAAGCAGGCTCTTCGGTGTTTCTCTGAACCTAAGAGACAAGCCATGGGAGAGGAGCTAGCCAAACTACTGGAGGCCGGATTCATCAGAGATATAAAACATCCGGTGGCTAGCAAACCCGGTGATGGTACCAAAGAAGGACAAATCCTGGCACCTATGCGTCGATTTCAAAGATCTCAACAAGGCTTGCCCGAAGGATCCCCCTCCCCCGCATCGATCAAATTATCGATGCTACCGCAGGACACGATTCATTGTGTTTCCTCGACGCATACTCCGGCTACCCAAATTAAGATGGCAGAGCTAGACCAAGCCGCAACGGCATTCATCACCCCATATGTCCCATTCTACTTCAACACAATGCCCTTCGGGCTCAAAAACGTCGGTGCAACATATAAGCGCATGATTTAGACATGCCTGGCAAACCAGATCGGCAAAACAGTGGAAGCATACGTGGATGACGTGGTCGTCAAAACCAAGCATGTCGAAACTCTAATAGATGACTTGAGGCTCACATTCGATAACCTCCGAACATATGTCATCAAGCTTAACCCAGAAAAATGCGTCTTCGGCGTACCAGCCGGAAACTCTTGGGCTTCATTGTATCCGGTAGAGGAATTTAAGCAAACCCAGCCAAGATCCGAGCTCTGTCACAAATGGATATTCCAAAGGACCTCAAACAAATACAAAAATTGACTGGCTGCGTGGCGGCTCTAAGCCGCTTTAGCTCCCGCTTGGGAGAAAAGGCATTACCCCTTTATCGCCTCCTCCAGCGCACCGAACACTTCGAGTGGACGGATGCCGCCACAGCCGGACTCGGAGAAATAAAAGCCATATTGGCAACAAACCTGGTCCTGGCGGCGCCTCACATCGGTGAACCAATGCTATTATACATTGCCGCAACTCATCAAGTTGTAAGCGCAATGCTCGTCGTCGAATGAGAAATGGACGGACACAAATTCCACCTTCAAAAACCAGTTTACTACGTGTCCACTGTCCTCACTCCATGCAAGTCACGGTACCCGCATTATCAAAAGATAGCATACGCGGTGTTTATGGCATCCCGGAAGCTGTGACACTACATTCAAGAGTGTTCGATAACAGTAGCCTCCGAAGTGCCCCTTAACGATATTATAAACAACCGCGACGCGACGGGCCGGATTGCCAAATGGGCCATTGAGCTCCTCCCGTTCGACATAACCTATAAGCCACGGCGAGCTATTAAGTCGCAAGTTTTGGCCGACTTCATCGCCGAATGGACTGAAGCCAAACTCCCTAAAAAGTACGACACATATTCCAACTGGATCATGCACTTCGACGGCTCCAAAATGTTAGCTGGTCTGGGGGCTGGCGTCATTCTGACATCCCCAACAGGAGATACAGCTCAATACATACTCCAGATAATGTATACAGACTCCAACAACGCAGCCGAATACGAGGCCCTTCTACATGGTCTCCGGATGGCAGTCTCCATGGGCATCCAACGCCTAGAGGTGCATGGGGTTTCGAACCTCATGATATCCCAAATAAATGGAGACTTTGATGCCAAGGATCTGAAAATGGCAGCTTATCATAACGCCATCCTAAAAATGTCAGCTCGGTTCCAGGGGCTCGAATTTCACCATATAGCCCGGGAAAACAATCAGGCAGCGAACGTCTTGGCACGCATCAGCGCAAAGCGCGATGCAGTCCCCCCCAACATTTTTTTGGAGTGGCTATTCAAGCCATCCGTATCATGGGAAGGGGAATCCGGAAATAACAACCAGGACCAAAGCACACCGCCCAACACCGAACATTCTGACACAAAGGGAGGCTCTGCCAATGAAGTAACGCCCTCAGCCCACGTAATAATGGCAGTCATTGCCCCGTGGATAGAACCATTCCTAGCCTACCTAACTAGGCAGGAACTCTCCGAGGACCAAAACGAGGCACGTTGCATAGTGCGGCGATCTAAAGCCTATAAAGTCCATGAAGGAGAGCTTTATAAGAAAAGCACCACCGGAGTCCTTCAAAGGTGTATCTCCGAAGAGGAAGGGCGGAATCTTCCAGCCGAAATTCATGCCGGACTCGGCGGGAACCACGCCGCAGCCCGGGCCCTTGTAAGTAAGGCCTTTCGTACAGGATTTTATTGGCCGACGGCCCGGGCAGATGCTCAGGACTTAGTCCAACGATGCGTCGGTTGCCAACTCTTTGCTAACCAAAGCCATATGCCACCCACCACCCTCCAAACTATACCCATCACCTGGCCCTTTGCGGTCTGTGGGCTTGACATGGTTGGACCCCTTAAAGGAGGAAACCACAAGCAAAAATACCTACTGGTCATGGTGGACAAATTCACCAAATGGATAGAGGCCAAGCCTGTTAAGACGGCCGAATCTGGACCGGTGATAGACTTCATATCAGGGGTCATACACCGTTACAGCATCCCCCACAGCATCATCACTGATAACGGCACGAACTTTACGGTCGACGAGGTCAAACTCTGGTGCAAAAACATGGGCATCAAGCTCGACTACGCTTCAGTCTATCACCCACAAACTAACGGTCAAGTCGAGCGAGCAAATGGTCTAATCATGAGCGGCATCAAACCCAGATTAGTGCGGTCCCTCAAGGAATCCAACACGCACTGGGTAGAGGAGCTCGACTCCGTACTCTGGGGGCTGCGGACCATGCCGAATCGCGCAACCGGATTCACACCGTTCTTTATGGTATACGACGCAGAGGCAGTTCTGCCCTGCGACATAATTCATGACTCACCTCGCGTGCACATGTACGAAGAAAGAGAAGCCTAACTCAATCGACAGGACAGTTTGGACGCCTTCGAGGAGGAGCGTGACGTGGCAAAAGCCCATGCCGCATTCTATCAACTGCAGGCTCGAAGATATCAAAGCAGAGAAGTACGGGCCAAAACTTACAATGTTGGCGAGTTAGTTCTACGCCTGCCGGAGAAGAGAAAGGACAAACTCAAGCCCAAATGGGAAGGTCCCTTCATTATTGACCAAGTCCTCACTAGTGGAGCGTAACGTCTGCGAGATGCATCGGATAACCGACTCGAGCCGAACCCATGGAACACAGCCCGTCTCCGAAGATTCTACACCTAGCGCCGGACTCTGTGTTCGTCTCCTTCCTCTATCTATTTTTTACACATTAGCTGTCTTATATTTCTCTCCTTCTCCCTCCTTTTCTCTTATAGCCTTTAAGGGCTTGTTCGCGCCTTGTTCGCACACAATTGACGCACTATCCGCGATCATTATACCTGGGGGCTTCTTTAACAGAAGCTTGTTTATACGGGCCTCATGCCCAACACATGTGTCACACTTCCGCATGTACCTTTTATTCACCATTATATGCATCGATATGACTTAAGTTTTGGCCAAGCTGGGTTGCCTGGCTCCTGTGCTTACCCCTACGTTCTCGATTGTTCGGCTAGGCGGTAAAGGGAGCACCTCTGCGATTGTTACTGCCGGGTCAGCCGGATGTGTACCTCAGACTGGGTGAAGCCGAAAGCTAGCATTCTTCAGGGAATATTCGGTCGGTGAACTAAAGATGATTTCTCACTCGTTTATTTATCCGCCCCCAGATGCTTTTCTGCTTTTTTCGCAATCCGGACATGCACTTTAGGGCTAGCCTCCCAAGGAAAGGAACCCCTAACGGAACTATTCTCCCTGGAAGATATTTCTTACTAACCATGTAATATAACATAACTAGTTGGGCACTTGTCTGTTCAAGCACTAATGACCCCTACGCCTGGTCTCCTTGCATGCCCCGGTTCTTACATAACCGAGAGGGTATTCGGACACACTCCGGACTATCGGGTCCCGAGTTTGAAGCGAAAAGGTCCGCCATGACAAACGATCTACAATCCGGATAGAAGGCATTTTACATGTCATCTTAAATTACATAGTCAATTTGACTGGGTATATTCCTCTTCAATACCATCCAATAGGCTGTCTAGTTTACAGTCCAATTGGGAATATTTGGCGGCCAACTCTACTTGGCCGTACACTAAACTTACAGGGATCTCCTTCCCATCGGGCCCCACAGGTCCGACCTCGGCCATGTGGTTTGGGTCAGCCTTCGTGTACCGCGTCTTCACCATGGCCCAGGCCTCCCTGGCGCCTTGACGGCAGACTGATATCTTCCATAATCGGAAGCGCTGCCCTGCTCCCTTCAGCTTCTCTGCAAGCTCTCCAAGGCCTTCGGGCATGGAGACGGATGGCCACAAGGCCTGGACGATGCCTTGCATTACCTGCCGAACTCGTTTGTGCAGTTGTAAGAGCTCGGGAAGAAGGTCACCCATAGAACCGGGCATTTCCTCTGCGGGCCAACCTGTCAGCATACCTACAGACATAACTCTGTCAATCGGCTTCCTCGTCAAACTCTTTTTTGAAGTTCGTTGAAGCACTTCCTAAAAATGCCGCGTCGAAGCCGCCGATTCTCCTTTACGGAGTCCGACAGCTGAGCACGAACATCCTGTACTTCCTCGCTCAGCTGGGTGTTGGTATCTTGGAGATTATTCTTCTCTTGCCTCACCCTCGTAAGCACGCTCTCGCCGGCCTTTAACTGGCGTAAGAGTTGTTGCTTGTCCGGATCCACTCCGGCGCCATCTGCAATGTTATTGTCAGATTTGCACACACGCCGCACTTCACAACATACTTATCTTTCGAAGCATGTATTACCAGAGGGGGTCTCCTTGGTCTCCCCCGCCGCGGCTAGTGCGGCCTCAAGTTGGGCTTTGCACTCTTCCAGCTCCTGGGACAGTCGGGTATTCTTTTCTGTAAGATCCTGCATAAAAAATGATCCTTTAGTCAGTTATTCTAACTGTTTCAAGTCTCGGGGGCTACTTATATAACCATCAAGTTTTCTCACCCGTTTGTCTTTTACATACTACTCTGTGGCTCTGGCTAGACCATTTTGAGCGGCATGGAGGTACGCATCTCCCGTATTGAAGGCATCCAATGCCTCTTGGGAGAATCAAGCATCACGAAGAACTGTCCGGCGACACCTGTGGTTCATGGCACTCTCCACCTCGGAATTGGTGGCAGACAGCCTGTCTGCATCATCTATCGGAGGAGCGCCCGGTGTGCGCCTCGTGTTTGCCTCCGCTTCCGGACCCGGCCTTGGAACCTGGCCGGTGGAGGCGCGATTGGCAACCTCTCCGGATATAGTCCGGTGAGCGCTCTTTTTCCTGAAGAGAGCATGAGCGTTAGTATACCTTGAGGGAATAAAACCTGGGAATAAAATGGCACGCCCTACCGTTGCGCCGACGTCTCAATCTGGACCGCACATCTTTTCAGCCTGTTGGGCCTTGATGCCACTTGTTGCCTAGCCACCGCGGGCTCGGCCCTCCGCCTCAAGAACTTCCCCTGCAAAAACGCCATTGGTATACGGTGATCAAAAATAAGCATGGATGGATCATCTTAAAAGTACTGGGTTTTCGGTCTCGGATACTTGTGAGGTTGGAAGTAGTCAAGGATAATCGGTCGTAATGGCCACTAAGGTGCTGTCCTTGCTCAATTGATGAAACACCCCATCGATCAGCTCCACAGATAAGTCCGGGTCCTCTTGGGAGTCCGGGTCAAAGGACCGTTCCGGGTCCTCGGGTTGTGGAGGAGGGCTGTTTATCTCCTTTACATCCTGGCGTAGCTCCTGCGTGGAAATTGCTAGACTGAATACTTAACTACGGGAATATGAAACGGATGGGCGAGTGAAAGTGTCCGCTTACCCAGCTTGGGGGATTGACATAGAAAATCCGCCCCGTGGGTTGACGCGGAGGAATTCCTCCTCTTCTCCCTTGTAAAAAGCGGACAAGATCTTTATTAGGTCGGCAGCCGATTCCGGCCCCTTACGGCCGCACCGGGTGGCGTCATCCTCCCCGTTGAAATCCCACATGGGGTGGCCTCTATACTGAAGCGGCTGCACCCCTCGCATAATGCATGTGGCCATGACCTCGATCATGGTCAGTCCGGAATGAGCTAACAACCTTATCCGGCTCATCATGTGAAGGACGTCCTTGTCATTTTCCTTCTGAGGGCTCCGTGGACGCCAGCTTAGGCGCTTCTTCAAAGGAGCATTATTGAACTCAGGGAGGCTAATCCGAACAGGGTCCGGCAGGTGGACATCTTCTATATAAAACCATTCTGAAGGCCAGTCTTCGGACGCCTTCTTTGGGGTTCCGGATAGATATCTGGTCCCGGCGATGCGCCATAGTTCGGCTCCACCCACTTGATATATCGACCCCTCCTGAGAACGGGGCACAAGGCAGAACAGTTTCTTCCATAGGGCGAAATGAGCCTCGATGCCCAAAACCAGCTCGCAAAGGGCTACGAAGCCCGCAATATGCAATATGGAGGCAGGCGTAAGGTTGTGCAACTGGAGGCCGTAGAACTCTAGGAGCCCCCGGAGAAACGGATGAATTGGAAATCCGAGCCCTCTTATCAAATAAGGAACAAGGCATACCCGCTCTTCTTTGGAGGGATTGGGGACGCTCTCCGCTTGCTCTCCGCCATTATAGGTGGCAAGCCCGGCTTGAACCGGGACCATGTAGGCTGGGGGGAGAAGACCCTTGGCTTGGAGCGCCACTAGCTCACTATGCGGGACGGAGCATCTCTCCCAATCTCCAGGCTGAGGGTTGGGGGGGGGGCGAGAGGAGGAGCTGCGTCGACTGGCCATGATGGAATGGATCTCTGTCGAATGCGCTCTGATGAATGCTCGTGGAGGGAAGATGGTGTGATTCGGATCTAAATCCCCGTCTCTTTTATAGGCGGCTCCTTTGCGCAGCTAGGGGGGTAAATGAAAAAACACCCGGGCTTTTCGCATTCGTTTGACACATCGAAGATGGCCATTATTGGGCACAGAAGCCGAGGAGCGCAACATTCACCAGAAGACGGACATTATTCAACAGGCATATGGAATTTGGAAAAGAACCCGCCTTGCAATGCCGAAGAAAAATCTGCACGTCGGACAAGCCTGGTTCGGGGGCTACTGAGGGAGTCCCGAATTAGGGGGTGTCCGGATAGCCAGACTATACACTTTGGCTGGACTGTTGGACTATGAAGATACAAGATTGAAGACTTCATCCCGTGTCTGGATGGGACTTTCCTTGGCGTGGTAGGCAAGCTTGGCGATATGGATATGTAGATCTCCTCCCGTTGTAACCGACTCTGTGTAACCCTAGCCCTCTCCGGTGTCTATATAAACCGGAGGGTTTTAGTCCGTAGGACGAACAACAATCATACCATAGGCTAGCTTCTAGGGTTTAGCCTCTCTGATCTCGTGGTAGATCTACTCTTGTTCTACCCATATCAATATTAATCAAGCAGGATTAGTGTTTTACCTCCATCAAGAGGGCCCGAACCTGGGTAAAAACATCGTGTCCCTTGTCTTCTGTTACCATCCGCCTAGACGCACAGTTCGGGACCCCCTACCCGAGATCCTCCGGTTTTGACACCGACAGGCACCTACACCAATTGAAGTAGAATCTTATGATAGTGATCATGAAACTTCGGATCAAGTCACTACCAAACCTCGTAGGTCGACAAGGATGCGTACTGCTTCAGAGTGATACGTAATCCTGTCTTGGAGGTCATGTTGCTAGACAACAATGAACCTACGAGCTATGGAGAAGCGATGGTGGGCCCGGATTCCGATGATTGGCTCGAGGCCATAAAATTCGAGAGAGGATCCATGTATGAAAACAAAGTGTAGACTTTGGCAGAACTACTCGATGGTCGTAAGGTTGTTGAGTGCAGATGGATTTTAAAAGGAAGACGGACAATGATGGTAAGTGTCACCATTAAGAAAGCTCGACTTGTCGCTAAGATGTTTTCCGACAAGTTCAAGGAGTTGACTACGATGAGACTTTCTCATTCGTAGCGATGCTAAAGAGTCTGTTGGAATTATATTAGCAGTTACTGCATGATTTATGAAATCTTGCAGATAGGATGTCAAAACATTGTTTCCTCGATGTTATTCTTGAGGAAAGGTTGTATGTGATACAACCAAAAGGTTTTGTCAATCCTAAAAGATGCTAACAAGTATGCAAAGCTCCAGCAATCCTTCTAAGGACTGGAGTAAGCATCTCGGAGTTGGAATATATATTTTGATGAGATAATCAAAGATTTTGGGCTTATACAAACTTTATGAGAAACTTGTATTTCCAAAGAAGTGAGTGGGAGCACTATAGAATTTCTGATGAGTATATGTTATTAACATATTGTTGATCAGAAATGATGTAGAATTTCTGGACAGCATATAGGGTTATTTGAAAAGTGTTTTTCAATGAAAACCTGGATTAATCTATTTGAACATTGAGCATCAAGATGTATAAGGATAGATCAAAAACGCTTAATAGTACTTTTAAATAAATACATACCGTGACAAGATTTTGAAGGAGTTCAAAATAGATTGGCAAAGAAGGAGTTCTTGGCTGTGTTATAAGGTGTGAATATTGAGTAAGACTCAAGACATGACCACGACAGAAGAGAGAGAAAGGACGAAGGTCGTCCCCTATGCTTCAGACGTAGGCTCTATAGTATGCTATGCTGTGTACCACACCTGAAGTGTGCCTTGCCATGAGTCAGTCAAGGGGTACAAGAGTGATCCAGGAATGGATCACAGGACATCGGTCAAACTTATCCTTAGTAACTAGTGGACTAAGGAATTTTCTCGATTATGGAGGTGGTAAAAGAGTTCGTCGTAAAGGGTTACGCCGATGCAAACTTTGACACTAATCCGGATTATTCTGAGTAGTAAACCAGATTCGTATAGTAGAACAATTATTTGGAATAGCTCCAAATAGAGCATGGTAGCTGCATCTAGGAGATGACATAGAGATTTGCAAAGCACACATGGATCTGAAAGGTTCAGATACATTGACTAATAACCTCTCTCGCAAGCGAGATATGATCAAACCCCATGGGTGTTGATTCATTACATTCACATAGTGATGTGAACTATATTATTGACTCTAGTGCAAGTGGGAGACTGTTGGAAATATGCCCTAGAGGCAATAATAAAATGGTTATTATTGTATTTCCTTGTTCATGATAATTGTCTATTGTTTATGCTATAATTGTATTAACTGGAACCCGTAATACATGTGTGAATACATAGACCACAACGTGTCCCTAGTGAGCCTCTAGTTGACTAGCTCGTTGATCAACAGATGGTCATGGTTTCCTGACCATGGACATTGGATGTCATTGATAACGGGATCACATCATTAGGAGAATGATGTGATGGACAAGACCCAATCCTAAGCATAGCACAAGATCGTGTAGTTCGTTTGCTAAAGCTTTTCTAAATGTCAAGTATCATTTCCTTAGACCATGATATTGTGTAACTCCCTGATACCGTAGGAGTGCTTTGGGTGTACGAAACGTCACAACGTAACTGGGTGACTATAAAGGTGCACTACAGGTATCTCCGAAAGTGTCTATTGGGTTGGCACGAATCGAGACTGGGATTTGTCACTCCGTATGACGGAGAGGTATCTCTGGGCCCACTCGGTAATGCATCATGATAATGAGCTCAATGTGACCAAGTGGTTGGTCACGGGATCATGCATTACGGAATGAGTAAAGTAACTTGCCGGTAACGAGATTGAACGAGGTATTGGGATACCGACGATCGAATCTCGGGCAAGTAACGTACCGATTGACAAAGGGAATTGCATACGGGATTGTTTGAATCCTTGACATCATGGTTCATCCGATGAGATCATCGTGGAACATGTGGGAGCCAACATGGGTATCCAGATCCCGCTGTTGGTTATTGGCCGGAGAGGTGTCTCGGTCATGTCTGCATGATTCCCGAACCCGTAGGGTCTACACACTTAAGGTTTGATGACGCTAGGGTTATAAAGGAAGTTTGTATGTGGTTACCGAATGCTTTTAGGAGTCCCGGATGAGATCCCAGACGTCACGAGGAGTTCCGGAATGGTCCAGAGGTAAAGATTTATATATGGGAAGTTCAGTTTCAGTCACCGGAATAGTTTTGGGGGTTATCGATATTGTACCAGGACCACCGAAAGGTGTTCGGTGGTCCATCGGGTTGGGCCACCTGTCCCGGGGGACTTAATGGGCTGAATATGGGAGGGAACCAGCCCCTAGTGGGCTGGTGCGCCCCTCCCCAAGGGCCCATGGCGCCTAGGGTTGAAAACCCCAGGGGAGGGGGCGCCTCCACTTGCTTGGGGGGCAAGTCTCCCCCTCCTGGCCGCCACCCCTCCCCTCTAGATGGGATCTGGAGGGGGCCGGCCCCCTCTACCCTTCCCCTATATATAGTGGGGTTTGTGGGGCTGCCCAACACATGAGTTTTCCTCTCTCCTGGCGCAGCCCTACCCCTCTCCCTCCTCATCTCTCGCAGTGCTTGGCGAAGCCCTGCTGGAGTGCCACGCTCCTCCATCACCACCATGTCGTTGTGCTGCTACTGGACGGAGTCTTCCCCAACCTCTCCCTCTCTCCTTGCTGGATCAAGGCACGGGAGACGTCACTGGGCTGCACGTGTATTGAACGCGGAGGCACCGTTCTTCGGTGCTTAGATCGAATTCGTCCGCGATCTGAATCGCTTCGTGAACGACTCCACCGACCGCGTTCTTGTAACGCTTCCGCATCGCGATCTTCAAGGGTATGAAGATGCACTCCCCTCTCTCTCGTTGCTAGTATCTCCATAGATTGATCTTGGTGATGCGTAGAAAATTTTGAATTTCTGCTACGTTCCCCAACACAACTCCAGCCCCCGAGCCCTCCAGTTGCCTGGACCCGTCGAAGTGGATAGTCCAGTACGTGTTATCCAGTTTTATCTTCCGATGCCTGCAATTCTATCCAGTCATTGACGAAGTCCACGAGCGCCTGAGACTTGACGGTTGTTCTAGGCATATACTTCACCCCATGAGGCCCGAGCTTAATAGCCCACTTAGCAACCCGGCAGTTGCCTCCCTGTTTTGGATGATATCCCCCAACGGAGCGGAACTGACCACCGTGATGGGATGGCCCTGAAAATACTGCTTAAGCTTCCTGCTTGCCATAAAAACCCCATACACAAGCTTCTGCCAATGTGGATATCTCTGCTTCAACTCGATGAGCACTTCGCTGATATAATAAAAGAACCGTTGAACCGGATATTCCTTCCCAGCCTCCTTGCTCTCTACCACAATTTCCACGCTGACAACCCGGGCGTTGGTAGCCACATATAAAACAGCGGCTCATTATCGACCGGGGCAGCAAGGACATGCGGCACGGCTAACTATTTCTTCAAATTCTCAAACGCCGCATTAGCAGCATCACTCCAGAAAAAATTGTCTGTCTTCTTCATCATCTGATATAGAGGGATCACCTTCTTTCCCAACCGGATGATAAACCAGCTCAGGGCTGCAATACGATCTGCCAGACGCTGAACATCGTTGATACACGCCGGTTTAGCCAGAGACGTAATAGCCTTGATCTTTTCGGGATTAGCTTCAATGCCCCTGTTAGACACCTGAAAACCCAAGAGTTTGCCTGCCGGAACACCAAAGACGCACTTGGCCGGATGAAGCATCATCTTATAAACCCGAACATTATCAAAGGTTTCCTTCAAGTCATCTATCCATGTCTCCTTCTTCCTGGACTTCACCACAATATCATCCACCTAAGCATGAACATTGCGCCCAATTTGATAATGAAGACAATTCTGCACACATCGCTGATAAGTCGCCTGAGCACTCTTGAGCCCAAAAGGCATAGAGACATAGCAGAAGGCTCCAAAGGGAGTTATAAAAGCTGTTTTCTCCTGGTCCTTAACTGCCATCTTGATCTAATGATAACCAGAATAAGCATCCAAGAAACTCAAACGCTCACAACCCGCCATAGCATCAATGATCTGATCAATACGAGGGAGAGCAAAAGGATCAGCCGAACAAGCCTTGTTCAAGTCCGTGTAATCCACACACATGCGCCAAGTGCCATTCTTCTTAAGCACCAATACCGGATTAGCCAGCCACTCCGAATGAAAAACCTCAATGATAAACCCAGCCGCCAAAAGCCAGGCTACCTCCTCACCAATAGCCTTGCGCCTTTCTTCATTGAAGTGGCGAAGAAACTGCTTGATCGGTGTAAACTTGGGATCAATATTGAGATTTTGCTCAGTGAGTTCCCTCGGTACACCTAGCATGTCAGAAGGTTTCCATGCAAAGATGTCCCGGTTCTCACAGATGAACTCGATGAGCGTGCTTTCCTATTTTGGATCCAGGTTAGTGCTGATGCTAAACTGTTTGGATGAATCGCCGGGAACAAAATCAACCAGCTTAGTCTCATTAGCCGGTTTAAACTTCAGGGTCGGGTCATGCTCTATGGTGGGCTTCTTCAGAGGAGTCATATCCGCCGGATCAACACTGTCCTTGTAGAACTTCAACCTCTCTGCCGTGCAAACTGACTCAGCATAAGCCGCATCACCCTCTTCGCAATCCAAAGCGATCTTATGACTCCCATGTACCATAATGGTCCCCTTATGACCCGACATTTTGAGCTGTAGATAATCATAACATGGCCTGGCCATGAACCTTGCATAAGGCGGCCTTCCAAATAGGGCGTGATATGGGTTCTGAATTTTCACCACCTCAAAGGTTAAGATTTCTGACCTGGAATCACGATCATCTCCAAACACAACCTCCAGAGCTATCTTACCAATTGAGTACGCCGATTTACCTGGTACCACACCATGAAAAATGGTGTTTGATGGTTTAAGATTCTTATCCGTCAGTCCCATGCGACGGAAGGTTTCATAATACAGGATGTTGATACTGCTTCCTCCATCCATGAGCACCTTGGTGAACTTATAACCTCCAACCTGAGGTGCCACAACTAAAGCCAAATGACCCGGATTATCAACCCGGGGCGGATGATCCTCTCTGCTCCACACAATGGGCTGCTCAGACCAACGCAAGTAATGGGGCACTACCGGTTCAACAGAGTTAACTGCCCTTTTGTGAAGCTTCTGATCGCGTTTGCACAAGCTAGTGGTGAAGACATGATACTGCCCACTATTCAACTACTTCGGGTGACTCTGATAACCCGACTGTTGCTGATTTCCCTGATTATTCTGCTGGTTGTAACCACCCTGGTTGTTCTGATTGCCCTGATTACCTTGGAATCCTGAGCTTGAACCGCCTCCACAGAAACCTGGCCCGTGAGACCCGGGACCTGAACCGCCAGACGGACCCTAATCATATCGGAAAAGATTGGAGTTTTTGAACTCGCGCATAATGAAGCAATCCTTCCAGAGGTGCATAGCTGGATTCTCTTTCGTCCCGTGCTTTGGGCAAGGCTGGTTCAACAGGCACTCCAGATTCATACCTCCACCCCGCTGGGGCGGTTTACCCTTACGACGCTGAGCATTACCCTGCATGTTGGTGTTAGCCACAAAATCCAAACTGTTCTCCGCTTTACGCTTACCATTGTTCCCATGGCTAGACGGATTATGCTGCTGCCCCTTGGTGTTGCCGCTCTTCTTTCCCTTCTCCGGCTTTTCCTCGTCAGACTCGGGATCATTGGTACTATCAGAGTCAGCATACTTAACCAGAGCTGCCATTAGTGTTCCCATATCATTGCAGTGATGCTTGAGTCGTCCCAATCTTAACTTCAAAGGTTTAAACTTCCAATTGCCCTCCAATGTCATAACTGTTGAATTGGCGTTGATGCGGTCCGATGAATGCAAAATCTCCGAAACCCGGCGCACCCAATGGGTGGTTGATTCGTTCTCCTCCTGAACACAAGCGGCCAGATCCACAATTGACATGGGTTGCTTGCATGTGTCTTTGAAATTGCTGATAAACCAGCTCTTCAACTCGTCCCATGACATAATGGAATTAGGTGGTAAACTTTTTAACCAAGTGCGAGTTGTTCCTTCTAGCATCATAGTGAAGTATTTAGCACACGCCACTTCATCCACATCCAGCATTTCCATTGCCATCTCATAGCTTTCGACCCATGACTCGGGGTGTAAGTTAGCAGTGTAATTGGGCACCTTCCGAGGACCCTTGAAATCCTTAGGCAACCGCACATTACGCAGGGCCGGGGTAAGACACGATACCCCCAAAGTAGTGAAAACAACCCCTGGTTCCACTGTAGTTGTTGCATGAACCGGCATAAGTTGACGCTCCACATCCTACGTAGCTAATCCGGCTCCTCGATGCGCTCGTCCTTGGTCTACTACATCCTGCGCATCAGTTCTCCCTCCTGCCGGGTTAGGCCTACGTGGCGGATTATGGTTCCATCCACTGCTTGACACAGCTGGTTCTTCAACATGCCTGCTGTAACTCTGGTTTGGGCGAGGGGTAGAATGAATCCTGTCACGACTATATGAATAAGCCTGCTGCTGAACCATTGCTATTTGCAGGAGATCTCGGCCCCGTCGTGTCTCGACCGCTGCCGGAGAATCGCCTTCAATTGGAATAGCGGCCAACCTTGATGCCGCAGCAATCATATTATCCAAAGGGGTAGGAAAGTGACTCAGTGGTGCTGGCACGTACTGTGGTGGGTCATGGTTCTATCGAGGCGGGTCCATTGTGCGTGGCTGATTCGGCGCTCCTGTCCCAGGTGCTTCAACCCGGTTTACCGCGGCCGGGTTACTGGTTCCCGCTCTAGGCGTACTGAAAAGTTTCCTTGCTTCATAAACCGGTGGTAGACGAGACTGGTGCCTGCTCCTCATCACCTCGTTTGAAGCGTTCTGGTCCAGCATAAGCTAGTAAGACTCTGCATGAACTCATTAAGCTTGGGCATCCAAAGCGGCCCGTTCCTCGGCCATCCTGGTCTCCTCAGCAGCCATGTCCTCTTTGGCCTGAGCTATCTGATCCCGCAATTTTCTGACCTCTGCATTATGTTCATCTCGATTATCCGGATTAACCTCAATGGTCAACAATGTTGCTAAAGTGTCGAGTAAACCGGACAAGACTTGAGCCGGCGGGCGCGCGGGGCCTCCAGCCCCAGCTGCCGATCTGGAAATCATTGCCGCCGCTGCTGAGGAGTGTGGTGCGGGGTGCGTACCAGCCATGAAGATCGCAACCCTTCAAACGGGTCCGGAATACTGTCACCATCGGAACAGCCCCCGAACTGGCCATCCTACACTGGTACAATGATTCGGTCTCCTCGGTGTATGACTCACCATCGGAACAGAAAGACGTCTCACCATCGGATACCGGTTCAGATTATGCACCACCGATGAATCCTACAAACGCACGCTTCATGGCGGGCTGAACTCGGGTAGGGCTTGCACGCTGAGCCGTCTCGACGAGGTCGGTGTAGATGTCCGGCTCAGGGCCTGGTTCGCCGATCTTTCCAATGAAGACTTGAATTCCTCCAAAGGGGACCCGGTACCCGTACCCGATTGAGCGGCGTCGGGGCCCCTGTCGGTGTCAAAACCGACGGATCTCGTGTAGGGGCCCCGAACTGTGCGTCTAAGGCTAATGGTAATAGGAGGCTGGGGACATGATGTTTACCCAGGTTTGGGCCCTCTCGATGGAGCTAATACCCTACTTCCTGCTTGATTGATCTTGATGATATGAGTAAAACAACAGTTGATCTACCACGAGATAAGAGAGGCTAAACCCTAGAAGCTAGCCTATGGTATGATTGTTGATGATAATGATCATGAGTCCTACGGACTAAACCCTCCGGTTTATATAGACACCGGAGAGGGCTAGGGTTACACAGGGTCGGTTTACAGAGAAGGAGATCTACATCTGAATCGTCAAGCTTGCCTTCCACGCCAAGGAGAGTCCCATCCGGACACGGGACGAAGTCTTCTATCTTGTATCTTCATAGTCCAACAGTCCGGCCAAAGTATATAGTCCGGCTGTCCGGATACCCCCTTATCCAGGACTCCTTCAGTAGCCCCTGAACCAGGCTTCAATGACAATGAGTCCGGCGCGTAGATAGTCTTTGACATTGCGAGGCAGGTTCCATCTCCGAATATTTCCAAGATAAATTCCGAACACAAGGACCGTGTTCGGCTCTGCAAGATAACATTCCATATACCACCGTAGAGAGAATAATAATAATCCACAAATCTAATCTGCTGACAATTCTTCAAAAAGTGAAATCACGTCGTGGTCCGGTTTTTATTTGAACCGTTTTCCACAACCTGCTTCCGCACTCATCGCGGGGCGGTTTCCTTGGCACACCTTGTCAAAGCAGAGATCATGTCCCCTTATCGCGGGACCCTCTTCAATACGGGCGTGGGTAACCCAACCGTACCACCAATTACGGTAAGTGGGGAACGAGCAGGCTTCGTTAGGCAAGCGGGGAGGCGCAAAGTTTTATCGCCTTTATAAAGGGAAAAAGCCCCCTCCTTTCTACCCACGCCTTCTTCTACTTCTGCTTGCCCCTTTCCTTTCGACCGAGCCCTAGCGCCCAAGCATTCATCCCCCCCACCAAAAAAGGTCCTTCGAAAATGTCCAGATCTGGGGCAGGAGGCAAGTGGATGGCCTCCTCCGTCCAGGAGAAGGATATAAAAAAGCTGTAGGCGGCCTGATATCTGGCCAAGAAAATCGGCCACCGTCTTCCAACAGCGGGACAGATTGTCCCTACTCCAGAGCCCCATGAGAGAGTTGTTTTCCTCCCTCATTTCATCTGCGGGCTTGGGTTTCCCCTCCACCCTTTTGTTCGCGGCATCATGTATTTTTACGGGATTGATTTTCACGATCTATCCCCCAATTCCTTCCTCAACATCTCCACATTTCTTGTCGTGTGCGAGGCCTTTCTCCTTATCTCGCGACACTTCGGGCTATGGCTCAAGATCTTCAACGTGAAGCCCAAAGTGGTGAGTGGCAAACATGCCGAGTGCGGAGGCGCCATGGTGAGCAGGATGCCCAAGGTCACATGGCCGACGGGTACTTTTAATGACTCCGTCAAGGAGTGGCAGCAACAGTGGTTCTATATCACTGAGCCGCGCAGCAAAAAGTGGGCCACTGCTCCCGAGTTTCGATCCGGAGGCCCTCTGCGGCTCACGTCCTGGCCCAAGAAGGGCGTGAACTTGTCGTCGTCCGACAAGCTGTCAACGATTCAGGCGCGCGTCAAAGGTATGGAGGACAAAGCCATTAGGATCGTAGACGTGGTCCAGGTGATGCTGGTCCGCCTGATCCTTCCTTGCCAACACAGAGGTTGTGTTTTGTGGGAGTTCGACCCAGCCGAGCACCAGATCCTGCGGGAGCTTTTCGGCTCCTCGCACAAGGACATCTGGAAGGTGCTCTTCAAGTCCGACAAACCATGGCTGGACTCTGCCACACACCATGGGTACCAGTTGTCCCACCCCGCCAGTCTGGTAAGTCATCATCATATTTTGGTTATTCACATGTGTCATTGATATGTCTTGAAGGAGATGTTTTTAACGTGTCTTTCCACGGTTGCGCCAGGAATGGACGAAGGTGGCGGAGCGGATTCATTGGTCGGCCCCGCTGCCGGAAGAACCGGCGGGACCTCTTCTGACAAAGATGCTGGTCCCAGCGCCTTACAAGGCGCCGAAGAAAGAGGCCAAGGAGACTCATGGAGTCCTGGATAAGGGGGTATCCGGACTGCCAGACTATATACTCCATCCGGACTGTTGGACTATGAAGATATAAGATTGAGGACTTCGTCCCGTGTCCGGATGGGACTCTCCTTGGCGTGGAAGGCAAGCTTGGCGATTTGGATATAGATCTCCTTCTCTGTAAACCGACTTTGTGTAACCCTAGCCCCCTCCGGTGTCTATATAAACCGGAGGGTTTTAGTCCGTAGGACTCATCATCATTATCATCAACTATCATACCATAGGCTAGCTTCTAGGGTTTAGCCTCTCTGATCTCGTGGTAGATCAACTCTTGTAATACTCATATCATCAAGATCAATCAACCAGGAAGTAGGGTATTACCTCCATCGAGAGGGCCCGAACCTGGGTAAACATCGTGTCCCCAGCCTCTGTTACCATTAGCCTTAGACGCACAGTTCGGGACCCCCTACCCGAGATCTGCCGGTTTTGACACCGACATTGGTGCTTTCATTGAGAGTTCCTCTGTGTTGTCACTGCAAGGTTAGATGGCTTCTCCAACCTTTAACCATGCTATATCGGGCGAGACTTTTCTCCCCGGACAGATCTTCGTGTTCGGCGGCTTCGCACTGCGGGCCAATTCGCTTGGCCATCTGGAGCAGATCGATAGCTACACCCCTGGCCATCAGGTCAGGTTTGGAAACCTAAACTACACTGCCGACATCCGTGGAGACTTGATCTTTGACGGATTCGGGCCTGTGTCAGGAGCGCCGAACAACCACGATGTGCATGACCTAGATCGGCAGTAGGACGGTATTCGGAACGTCGCACCTGCTACAGCTTCGGACTTCGTTCCAGAGCAGGTCATGCCTTCCAAGGACGGGTGGATGGACCCCGCCCAGGAGGCCGCACACTCCTCAGTGTTGGAGCCGAACACAGACTCCTCTCTTTAAGGGATCTGTGTCTCCGGACCTCCGGACTCATCTCCGGCCATGTGTTCCGGACCGCGCGCATCCATGCCCATTGAATCTAACTGGGATCCAGTCATGGAGTTCACCGCCGCGGATATCTTTTAGCACTCACCCTTCGGAGACGTGCTAGATTCTTTAAGGTCTCTCTCTCTATCAGAAGAAATTCTTTTCCGACCCACCACCCACTTAATAGCCACGGTCGATGACTTGACTGACATGCTTAACTTCGACTCCGAAGACATCGATGGTATAGACGACGATGCAGGAGAAGAACAGGAACCACTGCCCACAGGGCGCTGGACTGCCACCTCTTCATATGATATATATATGGTGGATACTCCCAAAGAAACCAATGGCGATGAGGCATCGGAAGACAACCCCTCGGGGAAGAAAGCAAAACATGGGTGTCATCGGCGCCGCTCCAAGCCTCGCCACAACAATGCCGGCACTGGAGAAGGAAATCCAGATGGTGCCGAAGAGGAATATGATCCTGATCAACCCACCTTCAAGCAAGCCGAACAGGAACACGGGCTGGCTAGCCCAGACGAACAGGCGACGGACGGATATTTGGAGGACGATAACTATATGCCTCCCTCCAAAGATGAGGTGAGCCTCGGTGACGACGAATTCGGCGTACCAGAGGATCCCATAGAGCAGGAGCGCTTCAAGCGCAGGCTTATAGCTACTGCAAGAAGCCTGAAGAAGAAGGAGCAGCAGCTCCAAGCTGACCAAGATCTGCTCGCAGACAGACGGACTAAGGCCCGGGCAGCCGTAGAATACAGACTCAAGTGCCGAACAAAATACTACCCAGAGCGCATGCTACTACCTCAATTCGAGGAGGCGGCACTAAAAATCAAACGCAGGCCTACACCCCATCGACAGCACACTGCTGCAAGGGGCTGCGCACAAGACCAGCATCACACACCAAACAGCAACATAGCGAGCACCCCGGACGCATCAGTGGACAAAAAATAGAGTGTACAAACCTCGGTGCCACAAATACAAGTGTCCCGAGGCAAAAAATGGCACCCATGGAACGGCGATCAACACAGGAGCCCGTAATCCTCAACCCGTTGAGTGGGAGAAGAGACTTCAACATATTAATCCGGGTCCCTCCAGCTTAAACCGCATACTTGACCGCCCATGCGAAATTCATGGCACCCCAGGATCAGCAGCCAATCATACCAAAAGAGAATGCTGGGTCTTTAAACAAATCGGCATGCCGGCTCCGGAAGGAGCATGATGAAGCCCAAATTATAAAATCTCGGGACCGATCACTCAAGGATCAAACCCACCAGAAAAACTCATTTTAGAGTGTCACAAATAGGTGTGAAAGCCACCTTGGCCCCGCCACCCCGGAGATGGTCTTCGGATAGCTAAAACTGACATACCAACTTTTGGTCTTATACCTCTAGGCAGTAGCTATTCAGCACAGCTAGGATGCGCTACGACTAAACGCATTATCACCCACAACCCACGTGATAACGTCACAATTGCGGTCAAGACCGAGCTTCGCCTCGGTGACGAAGAATATTCGGCCACTTTATTCATTGAAGCAGCGAGTCACGGTTTTTTCAATCGAACCTAAATTCGACAGCCGAACTCCTGGGCACCGATAAGGGAGTCCAAACTACTTCATGATACCCCAAACCTAATCATAGCTAATACAGATCCTTCAGCATAAGCCGGACGGATCACATCCATGGCTCGCCATGGATCATAGCTAATACAGATCCTTAAGCATTATTTGCAGGTTCGCCCTCGCGCACAACGGGACCGGCGACTTGGAATCAGCTCGGACGCACACAGGGGGGATGTCCACCCCATCTAAATACAATCTGGATATTCCTCCGGAATCGCGCACAGCCAACCACCGCCCGGCCCCAACAGGTTCTGCCGTCATGCCTCTCTTTTATAACATGCACCGTACTCATACGCATAGACATATTACTTAAATACAGCATGTAGAGTCATTTGACGCTTATCTGCTATTTCTCAATGACACTTTTGTCATAACGGCATCCGAATATCGTGTTATGCCTTGGAACGCCAGGGGCTTCCTTGCACCCGTACTACGGCGACTAAAGTCCGAACACACTCTCGGTCGTTCGGCACCCCGAACTTATAGCATTATATGCATCAGCTCCGAATCATGTCTTGGTTCATTGGTTGGGTTTGCCCGGCTCCCATGTTTTGGTACCTTACATTCCGCAATATCGGCTAAGGTAGCGCTAGGAGAACTACTGCGATTGTGTCCCGGTTCTGCCGCACGAACACCTCAGTAGAGAAATCCGAAAACCGACTGTCATGATAAGGCGAGAGCTGGTCAGCTGTTCGAGAGGTTGTACAATCTTTAAGGATTTATTCCGCATAATGCCATAATAAAATGCAGCATGCGACGGATCAGTTCAACGATCTGGCACTATTAGAGCCCCCAGTGCGGTCTTCCGAACACCAGGGGTTGCGCCTCCCATACTCGAATTCCTATGGCTAAGTGAGAGTAATAAAGCCTTATAGTCCGATTGCCTGGTTCGCTGTGCTGAACACCTCCTTCATGGACCCAAGAATGGGATAAAGAGTGCTCAGGTGTATCCCGAACACCCCCGTAGTTCTTACATGGGGGCAGAAGCCGACGACTGGCCAACTCTCAAGAATTAACATATTAAACGGTCGCGCAGGAACCAAATTTACACATAACAGACACCTACATATAAGTGATTCTGTTTTGCCTTACAAAATATAGTAACAACTACTTACTTGTGTCCAAACTTACTAAAATTTTTCAAAATATACCTTGTCTATCCTCCAGCTGCTTCTTCACTCGGCGGAGTTCCTCTTCGGCCCGCACCAGACTCTGCTTGAGTCCGGAAACTTCCGCAGTATGCGAGGAGGCAGTCGCTGCAGACATCTCATTCACAAAAAATATATATGTCATTAGCTAAGTATCCTGCGGACGGGAAATTGATCCCCTGTCCAGTTCCTGTCCTCTCCGAACAGGGTATCAGGGGCTACTATCCATAGTATGACAGTCTTCTACACATACCTCCAAGCCTTTTATAAGACTGATGCGGGATTCATTCAGTCCTCTCTCGGCAGCTTGAATCTTTTATATCACCACGCCCATAAGGGCGCGGTGTTCATCAATAATGGACGCACTCTCCAGTGATGTCGATAGGCCACCTGACGCCTTTGGTTGGACGGAGGTAGCAGGCAGAGTAGGATCGCCCCCTCCAGTCAAAAGGGGCTGCTTACCTGATCTCGGAGCCTTCAGGGTCTCTGGGACTGTGTCCGGCTGCGGGCCAGATCCACGATCGCCCCCGCTGTTGATATTCATGGGAACCGCCGCTCCCGCGCGTCCGGCCCCCGAGGTGCACCCCCCTGGCTCAGGTCCTTTTTCGACGACACCTCAGTGTCATAACCAGGCTTTGGGGAAGGGGCCCTGGGAGGGGTCTCACTCTGCAAAGCATCGAAACTCAACAAGTCCTCTGATGAGGCCAGTTGGGCCGGAGACCTCGCCAGACTGTAAAAAGTATGGTGCGAATCAAAATTCTGCATTCTAGTAAATTCTGGATGCATGGATATGTCCGGATTTCATGCACTTGCGATTTTACAAGGGGATGGGCCCTGGGATCCCACTCCGGGCTGCTGTCAGTAGCCGTGGTGGGTGCCTCAGGGACGAATGTTCTTCCCCTCTTATGCGAATCTACCTCTAAGGATGAGGAGGCTGCCCTTTTCTTCCTCCCCCTCGTAGGGGAATCGGGCTCTTCTTCCTCCTCTTCCTCATCCTCATCCTCTTCCTCCTCCTCATTCTCTCCGGAGGAGGGAGGGTCGCTGGAGTCTTTGGATTTCGTGTCCGAAGCACCCTGACGATGGAGACCGCTCCTGGTCTCCTTGGCCTTTTTGTTGGCCTCTTTCTTCGGCGCCTTGTAAGGCGCTGGGACCAGCATCTTCGTCAGAAGAGGTCCCGCCAGTTCTTCCGACAGCGGGGCCGGACAATGAATCCACTCTGCCACCTTCGTCCATTCCTGGGGCAACCGTGGAAAGACACGTTGAAAAACATCTCCTTCGAGACATATCAATGACACATGCGAATAACCAAAATATGATGATGACTTACCGGACTTGAATAGCACCTTCCAGATGTCCTTGTACGAGGAGCCGAAAAGCTCCCGCAGGGTCTGGTGCTCAGCCGGGTCGAACTCCCACAAATCACAACCTCTGTGTTGGCAAGGAAGGATCAGGCGGACCAGCATCACCTGGACCACGTCTACGAGCCTGATGGCTTTGTCCTCCATACCTTTGACGCGCGCCTGGATCATTGACAGCTTGTCGGATGACGACCAGTTCACGCCCTTCTTGGGCCAGGACGTGAGCCGCAGAGGGGCTCCAGACCGAAACTCAGGAGCAGCGGCCCATTTTTTGCCGCGCGACTAAGTGATATAGAACCACTGTTGCTGCCACTCCTTGACGGAGTCATTAAAAGTACTCGTCGGCCATATGACCTTGGGCATCCTACTCACCATGGCGCCTCTGCACTCGGCATGTTCGCCACTCACCACTTTGGGCTTCATGTTGAAGATCTTGAGCCATAGCCCGAAGTGTGGTGAGATACGGAGAAAGGCCTCGCACACGACAATAAATGTCGAGATGTTGAGGAACGAATTGGGGGATAGATCGTGAAAATCAATCCCTTAGTAATACATGATGCCACGAACAAAAGGGTGGAGGGGAAACCCGAGCCAGCGGACGAAATGAGGGAGGAAAACAACTCTCTCATGGGGCTCCGGAGTAGGGACGATCTGTCCCGCCGTTGGAAGATGGTGGCCGATTTTCTTGGCCAGATATCCAGTCGCCCGCGGCTTTTTTATATCCTTCTCCTGGATGGAGGAGGCCATCCACTTGCCTCCTGCCCCGGATCCGGACATTTTCGGAGGACCTTTTTTGGTGGGGAGGATGAATGCTTGGGCGCTAGGGCTCGGGCGAAAGGAAATGGATGAGCAGAAGTAGAAGAAGGCGTGGGTAGAAAGGAGGGGGCTTTTTCCCTTTATAAAGGCGTTAAAACTTTGCGCCTCCCCGCTTGCCTAATGGAGCCTGCTCGTTCCCCACTTATCGTAATTGGTGGTACGGTTGGGTTACCCATGCCCGTATTGAAGAGGGTCCGGAGATAAGGGGACATGATCTCTGCTTTGACAAGGCGTGCCAAGGAAACCGCCCCACGATGAGTGCGGAAGCAGGTTGTGGAAAACGGTTTGAATAAAAACCGGACCATGGCGTGATGTCACTTTTCGAAGAATTGTCAGCAGATTAGATTCGTGGATTATTATTATTCTCTCTATGGTGGTATATGGAATGTTATCTTGCAGAGCCGGACACAGTCCTTGTGATCAGTATTTATCTTGGAAGTATTCGGAGATGGAACCCTCCTCGCAATGCCGAAGACAATCTACGCGCCAGACTCATCATCATTGAAGCCTAGTTCAGGGGCTACTGAGGGAGTCCTGGATAAGGGGGTATCTGGACAACCAGACTATATACTTTGGCCGGACTGTTGGACTATGAAGATATAAGATTGAAGACTTCGTCCCGTGTCTGGATGGGACTCTCCTTGGCGTGGAAGGCAAGCTTGGCGATTCAGATATAGATCTCCTTCTCTGTAAACCAACTTTGTGTAACCCTAGCCCCCTCCGGTGTCTATATAAACTGGAGGGTTTTAGTCCATAGGACTCATCATCATTATCATCAACTATCATACCATAGGCTAGCTTCTAGGGTTTAGCCTCTCTGATCTCGTGGTAGATCAACTCTTGTAATACTCATATCATCAAGATCAATCAAGCAGGAAGTAGGGTATTACCTCCATCGAGAGGGCCCGAACCTAGGTAAACATCATGTCCCCAACCTCCGGTTACCATTAGCCTTAGACGCACAGTTCGGGACCCCCTCCGCGAGATCCGCTGGTTTTGACACCGACAGAGACCAGGAGCGATCTCCATCGTCTCGGTGCTTCAGACACGAAATCCGAAGACTCCAGCGACCCTCCCTGCTCCGGAGAGAATGAGGAGGAGGAAGAGGATGAGGATGAGGAAGAGGAGGAAGAAGAGCCCGAGTCCCCTATGAGGGGGAGGAAGAAAAGGGAAGCCTCCTCATCCTTAGAGGCAGATTCGCCTAAGAGGGGAAGAACATCCATCCCCAAGGCGTCCACCACGGCTACCGACAGCAGCCCGGAGTGGGATCCCAGGGCCCAGCCCCTGGTAAAATCGTAAGTGCACGAAATCCAGACATATCGATGCATCCAGAATTTACTAGAATGCAGTATTTTGATTCGCACCGTACTTTTTACAGTCCGGAGAGGTTTCCTGCCCAACATGCCTCATCAGAGGACTCGTTGAGTTCCGATGCTTTGCAGAGTGAGACTCCTCATAGGGCCCCTTCCCCAAAGCCTGGCTATGACACCGAGGTGTCACCGAAAAAGGACTTGAGCCAGGGGGCGCACCTCGGGGGCCGGACACGCGAGAGCGGCGGTTCCCATGAATATCAACGGCGGGGGCGATCGTAGATCCGGCCCGCAACCGGACACAGTCCCGGAGACCCTGAAGGCTCTGAGATCAGGCAAGCAGCCCCTTTTGACTGGAGGGGGCGATCCTACTCCGCCTGCGACCTCCGTCCAACCAAAGGCGTCAGGAGGCCTATCGACAGCACTAGAGAGTGCGTCCATAATTGATGAACACTGTGCCCTTATGTGCGTGGTGATAGAAAAGATTCAGGCTGCCGAGAGCGGACTAAATGAATCCTGCGTCAGTCTTATAAAAGGCTTGGAGGTATGTGTAGAAGACTGTCATAGTATGGATAGTAGCCCCTGATACCCTGTTCGGAGAGGACAGGAACCGGACAGGGGATCAATTTCCCGTCCACAGGAGACTTAGCTAATAACATATATATTTTTTGTGAATCAGATGTCTGCAGCGACTGCCTCCTCGCATACTGCGGAAGTGTCCGGACTCAAGCAGAGTCTGGTGCGGGCCGAAGAGGAACTCGGCCGAGTGAAGAAGCAGCTGGAGGATAGACAAGGTATGTTTTGAAATCTTTTAGTAAGTTTGGACACAAGTAAGTAGTTGTGACTATCTTAAAGTATATATATCGCGCGTTCCAGAGGCGAATGCCGAAGTTGAGGCGCTCAAGAAGGCTGTTGCCTTGGCCGAAAAGAATGCGGCCGCGAAGCGGACTCTCCGTGAGAAGCACGAGGCTAGGGTCGTGGAAGCTGAACGAGAGCTTCACGAGGCCGTAGGGAGAAAAAAGAGCTTGGAGCAGAGTCTTTTGTTGAAAGAATCCGAACTCGCCCAAGCTCTCCGGACCGCGAATGACGCTCGGGAGGAAGCCCAGGCCGCGCTGAAGGATATTCAGTGGGCGCAGAAGATTGCGGCTGGTAAGGGGGGTGTTGTTTTGTTTTCAAGGTGCTTTACACCTTCGCAGGGAAGATTCATGGTGACCCATTGAATCCTAATTTTTTCAGGAGCATTTGCGGATGTGCCGCGCAGCATATCTGATGCTGCCCAATTCTGCCGAGCTGAGAAGAAGGAGACTGTGGAGAAGCTCTTCTGGTCGCAGTATTTGGCGCCAAACTATCCGGTGCCATTTGTCGACTAGCTCAAACAGCTGATCGAGCTACATCAGGCGGCCGAACTAGCCATGAAGGATTTGGTTATCCGGCTGTGGCCCACCGAGCCCATACCGAGCAGTTTCTTCAGGCTTGTGAAGCAGATTGTTAGGGCCTGCCCTCGGCTAGACGTCATTAAGCGGTCAGTTTGCATATAAGGGACACGAATGGTGTTTGCCCGTGCAAAAGTGCACTGGTGGAAGCTTGATGCTGAGAAACTGATGACCGAGGGGCCGCCGGAGGGGAAGGAGCACCGCAAGCCCGAACTATATTATGATGGCGTCCTAAAAGGCGCCCGCCTCGTGGCCGAGGAATGTATGAAAGACATTATTTTTCCCTAAAAGCAGTTGTGCTATCCTTTGTAAGGCAAAACAGAATCACTTATATGTAGGTGTCTGTTATGTGTAAATTTGGTTCCTGGGCGGCCGTTTAATATGTGTTCTTGAGAGTTGGCCAGTCGTCGGCTTCTGCCCCCACGTAGGAACTACGGGGGTGTTCGGGTTACACCTGAGCACTCTTTATCCCATTCTTGGGCCCATGAAGGAGGTGTTCAGCACAACGAACCAGGCAATCGGACTATAAGGCTTTATTACTCTCACTTAGCCATAGGAATTCGAGTATGGGAGGCGCAGCCCCTGGTGTTCGGAAGACCGCACTGGGGCTCTAATAGCGCCTGATCAGTGAACCGATCCGTTGAATGCTACATTTTATTATGGCATTATGCGGAATAAATCCTTAAAGATTTTACAACCTTTCGAACAGCTGACCAACTCTCTCCTTATCATGACAGTCGGTTTTCGGCTTTCTCTACTGAGGCGTTCGTCCGGCAGAACCAGGACGCAATCGCAGTAGTTCTCCCAGCGCTACCTTAGTTGATATTACAGAACGTAAGGTACCAAAACATGGGAGCCGGGTAAACACAACCAATGACCCAAGACATGATTGCTGATGCATACAATGCTATAGTTTGGGGTGTCGAACGACCGAGAAGGTGTTTGGACTTTAGTCATCGTAGGACGGGTGCAAGGAAGCCCCTGGCGTTCCAAGGCATAACACGATATTCGGATGCCGTTATGACAAAAGTGTCATTGAGAAATAGCAGATAAGCGTCAAATGACTCTACATGTTGTATTTAAGTAATACGTCTATGCGTATGAGTACGTTGCATGTTATAAAAGAGAGGCATGAAGACAGAACCTGTTGGGGCCGGGTGGTGGTTGGCTGTGCGCGAGTCCGGAGGAATATCCGGATTGTATTCAGGTGGGGTGGACATCCCCCCTGTGTGCGTCCGAGCTGATTCGAAGTCGCTGGTCCCATTGTGCGCGAGGGCGAACCTGCAAATAATGCTTAAGAGGCATGTGTGAGTAGTGGCTGAGCCATTGATGTGATCTGTCCCGCTTATGCTGAAGGATCTGTATTAGCTATGATTAGGTTTGGGGTATCATGAAGTAGTTCGGACTCCCTTATCGGTGCCCGGGAGTTCGGCTGTCAAATTTAGGTTCAATTGAAAAAATCGTGACTCGTTGCTTCAGTGAATAAAGCTGCTGAATATTCTTCGGCGCCGAGGCGAAGCTCGGTCTTGACTGCAATTGTGATGTCATCACATGGATTGTGGGTGATAATGTGTTTAGTCGCAACGCATCCTGGTGGTGCTGAATAGCTACTGCCTAGAGGTATAAGACCAAAAGTTGGTATGTCAGTTTTGGCTATCCGAAGACCATCTCCGGGGTGGCGGGGCCAAGGTGGCTTTCACGCCTATTTGTGACACTCTAAAATGAGTTTTTCTGGTGGGTTTGATCCTTGAGTGATCGGTCCCGAGATTTGATAATCTGGGCATCGTCATGCTCCTTCCGGAGCCGGCCTGCCGATTTGTTTAAAGACCCAGCATTCTCTGTTAGTATGATTGGCTGCTGATCCTGGGGTGCCATGAATTTGGCATGGGCGGTCAAATATGCGGTTCAAGCTGGAGGGGCCCGGATTAAGATGTTGAAGTCTCTTCTCCCACTCAACGGGTTGAGGATTACGGGCTCCTGTGTTGATCGCCATTCCCTGGGTGCCATTTTTTGCCTCGGGACGCTTGTATTTGTGCTACCGAGGTTTGTACACTCTGTTTTTGTTCACTGATGCGTCCGGGGTGCTCGCTATGTTGTTGTTTGGTGTGTGATGTTGGTCTTGTGTGCAGCTCCTTGCCGCAGTGTGCTGTCGCCGGGGTGTAGGCGTGTGTTTGATTTTTAGTGCCGCCTCCTTGAATTGAGGTAGTAGCATGCGCTTTGGGTAGTATTTTGTTCGGCGCTTGAGTCCGTATTCTACGGCTGCCCGGGCCTTAGTCCGTCAGTCCGCGAGCAGATCTTGGTCAGCTTGGAGCTGCTACTGCTTCTTCTTCAGGCTTCTTGCAGTGGCTATAAGCCTGCGCTTGAAGCGCTCCTGTTCTATAGGATCCTCTGGTACGCCGAATTCGTCGTCACCGAGGCTCACCTCGTCTTCGGAGGGAGGCATATAGTTATCGTCCTCCAAGTATCCGTCCGTCGCCTGTTCGTCTGGGCTAGCCAGCTCGTGTTCCTGTTCGGCTTGCTCGAAGGTGGGTTGATCAGGATCGTATTCCTCTTCGGCACCATCTGGATTTTCTTCTCCAGTGCCGGCATTGTTGTGGCGAGGCTTGGAGCAGCGCCAATGATGCCCATGTTTTGCTTTCTTCCCTGAGGGGTTGTCTTCCGTCGCCTCATCGCCATTGGTTTCTTTGGGAGTATCCACCATATATATATCATATGAAGAGGTGGCAGTCCAGCGCCCTGTGGGCGGTGGTTCCTATTCTTCTCCTGCATCGTCGTCTATACCGTCGATGTCTTCGGAGTCGAAGTTAAGCACGTCGGTCAAGTCATCGCCCGTGGCTATTAAGTGGGTTGTGGGTGGGAAACGAATTTCTTCGTCGCCAGCTTCCCACTCGAGCTGGACATAGTTCGGCCAGGAGTCTCTTGACAGAGAGAGAGACCTTAAATAATCTAGCACATCTCTGAAGGGTGAGTGCTGAAAGATATCCGCGGCGGTGAACTCCATGACTGGAGACCAGTTAGATTCAATGGGCATGGATGCGCGCGGTCCGGAACACATGGCCGAAGATGAGTCCGGAGGTCCAGAGACACATATCCCTTTAGGAGAGGAGTCTGTTTTCGGCTCCAACGTCGAGGAGTATGCGGCCTCCGGGACGGGGTCCATCCACCCGTCCTTGGAAGGCACGACCTGCTCTGGAACAAAGTCCGGAGCTGTAGCATGTGCGACGTTCCAAATACCGTCCGACTGCCGATCTAGGTCATGCACGTCGTGGTTGTTCGGCACACCTGACACAGGCACGAATCCGTCGAAGATCAAGTCTCCACGGATATCGGCGGTGTAGTTTAGGTTTCCAAACCTGACCTGATGGCCAGGGGCGTAGCTATCGATCTGCTCTAGATAACCAAGCGAATTGGCCCGCAGTGCGAAGCCGCCGAACACGAAGATCTGTCTGGGGATAAAAGTCTCGCCCGGGACAGCGTGGTTAAAGGTTGGAGAAGCCATCTAACCTTGCAGCGACGACACAGAGGAACTCTCAATGAAAGCACCAATGTCGGTGTCAAAACCGGCGGATCTCGGTTAGGGGGTCCCGAACTGTGCGTCTAAGGCTAATGGTAACAGGAGGCTGGGGACACGATGTTTACCCAGGGTCAGGCCCTCTCGATGGAGGTAATACCCTACTTCCTGCTTGATTGATCTTGATGATATCAGTATTACAAGAGTTGATCTACCACAAGATCAGAGAGGCTAAACCCTAGAAGCTAGCCTATGGTATGATTGTTGATGATAATGTTCATGAGTCCTACGGACTAAACCCTCTAGTTTATATAGACACCGGAGAGGGCTAGGGTTACACAGGGTCAGTTTACAGAGAAGGAGATCTACATCCGAATCACCAAGCTTGCCTTCCACGCCAAGGAGAGTCCCATCCGGACACGGGACGAAGTCTTCTATGTTGTATCTTCATAGTCCAACAGTCCGGCCAAAGTATATAGTCCGGCTGTCCAGATACCCTCTTATCCAGGACTCCCTCAGCCCCAGCCTGCATCATTGACGTAGAGCTTGCCGCGACGAGTCTTGGTCATCCGGCCCACTGCATATCCCTTGAGCCCTTCGAACTTGTCCTCCAAGAACTTGAAACCATCATGCGATAGCCCCACGGTGGGCGCCAACTGTCGTGGAATTATCACGTCAGATGTCCTAGTGTGAGGACTTAGTCGTGGAGCCATTGCGACTAGGTTAGCTTAGAGGGGTTCAACCGGACAAAGGATACCGGGAGTTTATACTGGTTCGGCCCCTTGCGGTGAGGTAAAAGCCTACGATCCAGTTGTGGTGGAATTGATGGGGTCTTGATAACCAGGGTGCGAATCCGCTTTGCCTAGTTCTCGAGTTGTTGTTCCTTGTCTCTTGAATCGCCGCCAGGTCGTCCCTTTATATACACAGGTTGACACCCGGCGGTTTACAGAATCCCGAGGCCGGCTCATACATGTGCCCGACTCGGTTTCTACCTTTCCCTATCTTACAATACAAGTTACATATCTCATGGCGGTTTATGTCTATGGGCCCTAATCCGCCCTTGGGCTCTGGGCCTTTTAGTCTCTGCAGTAAAGCGCCATACTCGTCTTCATGGGCCTATATAAGGATGATTCCTTGTGAGCATAACCCGGCCCCTCCTAGGCGGTTTATACTCAGTAGTTATATCCCCAACATGGACCGAGAGCAAAAATATCTGTTTTTGCACAGAATCAAGTTAACTATCATCATAGACCATCCCAACGGTCTTACTTTGACCAGTAAAAAAACGGTCTTACTTGGCACTTTATTGAAACAAAAGCTATAAAACATGATTACTACAATAGCTTAATCACGTGAACACATAAAAACAGTAGGTAACGGTGTTGGGTTGTCTCCCAACAAGAACTTTTCTTTAATGCCTTTCTAGCTAGGCATGATGTTTTCAATGACGCTCACATAAAAGATAAGAATTGAAACATAATGGGAGCATCATGAAGCATATGACTAACACATTTAAGTCTAACCCACTTCCTATGCCTAGGGATTTTATGAGCAAACAACTTATGGGAACAAGAATCAACTAGCATAGGAAGGCAAAACAAGCAAAACTTCAAGATTTTCAACACATCGAGAGAAAACTCGATATTATTGCAATTCCTACAAGCATATGTTCCTCCCTCATAGTAATTTTCAGTAGCATCATGAATGAGTTCAACAATATAACTATCACATAAAGCACTCCTTTCATGAGCATAAGTATAGAATTTTCATTATTCTCCACATAAGCAAATTTCTTCTCATGAATAGTAGTGGGAGCAAACTCAACAAAATAACTATCATGTCAGGCATAATCCAATTGAAAATCAACATCAAGATGAAAAGTTTCATGGTTATCATTATTTTTTATAGCATACATGTCATCACAATAATCATCATAGATAGAAACTTCGTTCTCATAATCAATTGGAACCTCTTCCAAAATAGTGGATTCATCACTAAATAAAGTCATGACCTCTCCAAATCCACATTCATAATTATCATAATAAGATTCAACGCCCTCCAAAATAGTAGGATCATTACTTCCTAAAGTTGACACTTTTCCAGACCCACTTTCGTCAATATAATCATCATAGATAGGAGGCATGCTTTCATCATAATAAATTTTCTCATCAAACCTTGGCGGACAAAAAATATCATCTTGATCAAACATAGCATCCCCAAGATTGTGGCTTTGCATATCATTAGCATCATGTATATTCAAAGGATTCATACTAAAAAACATTGCAATCATGCTCATCATACAAATATTTTATGCCAAACATTTTATAGACTTCTTCTTCTAACACTCGAGCACAATTTTCCTTTCCATCATTTTCACGAAAGACATTAAAAAGACGAAGCATATGAGGCAACCTAAATTCCATTTTTTGTAGGTTTGTTTTATAGACTAAACTAGTGATAAAACAAGAAACTAAAAGATTCAATTGCAAGATCTAAAGATATACCTTCAAGCACTCACCTCCCCGGCAATGGCGCCAGAAAAGAGCTTCGTTGACAGGATGTGAGTGCCGCTTACCTAGCCTCCGCGACAACGGCGCCAGAAAAGAGCTTGATGTCTACTACACAACCTTCCTCTTGTAGGCCCGTGTTCAGCCTCCAAGCGCATAGTTTTGTAGGAAAATAGAAAAATTCCATCAAGTGGATGACCTAAGGTTTATCAATCCGCGGGAGGCAGGATGAAGATGGTCTCTCTCAAACAACTCTGTAACCAAATAACAAAAAGTTTCTTGTGTCCCCAACACACGCAATACAATGGTGAATTGTATAGGTGCACTAGTTCGCAAAGAGATGGTGATAGAAGTGTAGTATGGATGGTAGATATAGGTTTTTGTAATCTGAAAAAATAAAAACAGCAAGGTAGCAAGTAACAAAGTGACTAAAAATGGTGTTGGAATGCTTAGAAACAAGGCCTAGGGTTCATACTTTCACTAGTCCAAGTTCTCCCAACAATGGTAACATAATTACATCATATAACAATCCCTCAACATGCAACAAAGAGTCATTCCAAAGTCACTAATAGCGGAGAACAAACGAAGAGATTATTGTAGGGTACGAAACCACCTCAAAGTTATTCTTTCTGATCGATCTATTGTGCTATTCCTATAAGTGTCACAAACAGCCCTAGAGTTCGTACTAAAATAACACCTTAAGACACACATCAACCAAAACCCTAATGTCACCTAGATACTCCAATGTCACCACAAGTATCCGCGGGTTTGATTATACGATATGCATCACACAATATCATATTCATCTATTCAAACCAACACAAGGAACTTCAGTGAGTACCCCAAAGTTTCTACCGGAGAGTCAAGACGAAAACGTGTGCCAACCCATATGCATAAGTTCACAAGGTCACAGAACCCGCAAGTTGATCACCAAAACATACATCAAGTGGATCACGTGAATATCCCATTGGCACCACGGATAAGCACATGCAAGACATACATCAAGTGTTCTCAAATCCTTAGAGACTCAATCTGATAATATAACTTCAAAGGGAAAACTCAATCCATTACAAGAAGGTAGAGGGGGAGAAACATCATAATCTCCAACTATAGTAGCAAAGCTCGCGGTACATCAAGATCGTGCCAAATCAAGAACACGAGAGAGAGAGAGAGAGAGAGAGAGAGAGAGAGAAAGATCAAACACATAGCTACTGGTACATGCCCTCAGCCCCGAGGGTGAACTACTCCTTCCTCATCGTGGAGAGCACCGGGATGATGAAGATGGCCACCGGTGCTGGTTTACCCCTCCAACAGGGTGCCAAAATAGGTTCCCAAGAGGTTTTTGGTGGCTACAGAGGCTTGCAGCGGCGGAACTCCCGATCTAGGTTTATTTGTGGGGGTTTCTATATTTGTAGGAATTTTTGGCACTGAGAACAAGTCAGGAGGCTCCACGAGGCACCCACAAGACCGGAGGACGCACCCTAGGGGGGGCGCCCTCCATCCTTGTGGTGGCCTCGGGACTCTTCTGGCCCAATTCTTTTGCTTTAGGGGCTTCTTCTGGTCCATAAAAACACACTGTAATTTTCAGGTCATTTGGACTCTATTTGGTATTTCTTTTCTAGAACACAAAAACAAGGAAAAAATAGAAACTGGCACTGGGCTCTAAGTTAATAGGTTAGTCCAAAAAATAATATAAAATAGCATATAAATCATCCAAGATGGACAATATAATAGCATGCAACAATCAAAAATTATAGATACGTTGCAGACGTATCACCCCCGAGTCTATTTTCCATCATATAAGTTTCCTATCTACTATTTTGCAATCTTTTACTTTCCGATCTATAAACAAAAAATACCAAAAATATTTATTTTATCTTTTGTTTTGTTTCATCTATCTCTATCAGATCTCACTTTTGCAAGTGACCATGAAGGGATTGACAACCCCTTTATCGCGTTGGGTGCAAGTTGTTTGATTGTTTGTGCAGGTATTGGTGATTTGTGCATTCTCTCCTACTGGATTGATACCTTGGTTATCTCTACTTTGCTGCATCACCCTTTCCTCTTCAAGGGAAAACCAACGCAAGCTCAAGAAGTAGCAGGAAGAATTTCTAGCACCGTTGCCGGGGAGATCTACGCCAAGTCAAGACTTACCAAGTACCCATCATAAAACTCTCATCTATTGCATTACATTATTCACCATTTGCCTCTCTTTTTCCTCTTCCCCACTTCTAAAATGATTTTCGAAAAGATTCGCCCTTTTCTTCGCCCTTTTTCTTTGCCCTTCTTCCGTTCATCTTCTTCGTTTGCTTTTGTGTGCTTGTGTGTTGGATTGCTTGCTTTGTCACGATGGCTCAAGAGAATACCAAATCGTGTGACTTTTCCAACACTAATAACAATGATTTTATTAGTACTCTGATTGCTCCCGCCACTAGTGCGGAATCTTATGAAATTAATTTTGGGGAACGTAGCATGTAATTTCAAAAAAAATCCTATGCTAATGCAAGCTCTATCTAGGAGATGCATAGCAACGAGAGGGGGAGAGTGTGTCAACGTACCCTCATAGACCGAAAGCGGAAGCGTTTTCCAATGTGGTTGATGTAGTCAAACTTCTTCTCATTCCGACCGATCAAGCACTGAACGTACGACATGTCCGAGTTTTGCACACGTTCAGCTCGATGAGGTCCCTCGAGCTCTTGATCCAGCAGTCTCGAGGAAGTAGATGAGTTCCATTAGCATGACAGCGTGGTGACGGAGATGGTGAAGTGATCCACGTAGGTCTTTGCCTAAGCACTACAAGAATACGACTGGAGGCGTAAACTGTGGAGGGGGGCGCCGCACACGGCTAACAATTGTTGGGGTGTGTTCTACGCGCCGCCTCCCCAAGTATATATAGGTCGGAGGGGGAGGGTAAAAGCCTTGGGGCACCCCAAGTAGGAGGAATCCAACTTGGGAGCCTAGTCTAATTTGCCCCCATATTTTTCGGAGGGGGGGGGAGGAGGAGAGAGGAGGGAAGGAAGGGGGGGCTGAATCCCTCCCCTTCCTTCTCTCTTCTCCTCTTTCCTTCCTCCTATGACTCGGCCCATATGGGGAGCGCAGCGGCCCCTGCTAGCTGCTGCATTTCCCCTCCTGGCCCATCAGGCCCATATCTTTGTCGGGGGGGTGCCCGAAACCCCTTCCGGTGACCCAATATGTACCCGGTACCCTCCAGAACACTTCCGGTGTCCAAATACTATCGTCCTATATATCAATCTTTACATCTAAACCATTTCGAGACTCCTCATCGTGTTCGTGATCTCATCCGGGACTCCGAACAACATCCAGTCACCAAATCACATAACTCATATAATACAAAATCATCATCGAACGCTAAGCGTGTGGACCCTACGGGTTCGAGAACTATGTAGACATGACCGATACACCTCTCCAATCAATAACCAATATCGGAACCTGGATGCCCATATTGTCTCCCACATATTCTACGAAGATCTTTATCGGCCGAACCGTTATGACAACATACGTTATTCCCTTTGTCATTGGTATGTTACTTACCCGAGATTCGGTCGCCGGTATCTTCATACCTAGTTCAATCTCGTTACCGGCAAGTCTTTTTACTCTTTCCGTAATGCATCATCCTGCAACTAACTCATTAGTCACTTTGCTTGCAAGGCTTCTTATGATGTGCATTACCGAGAGGGCCCAGAGATACCTCTCCGATACTCTGAGTGACAAATCCTAATCTTGATCTATGCCAACCCAACAAACACCTTCGGAGATACCTGTAGAGCATCTTTATAATCACCCAGTTACGTTGTGACGTTTGATAGCACACAAGGCATTCCTCCGGTATCTGGGAGTTGCATAATCTCATAGTCGGAGGAATATCTATTCGACATGAAGAAAGCAATAGCAATAAAACTGAGCGATCATAATGCTAAGCTAACAAATGGGTCTTGTCCATCACATCATTCTACCAATAATGTGATCCCCTTCATCAAATGACAATGTACATGTCTATGGTTTGGAAACTTAACCATCTTTGCACTACAAAAAAAAGACACACCCGTGACATTTTGGGCCGAACGAAATTTTTTCTGTCATACATATGACACTTCTATGATGATAATTGTGACAAAACCCGGTATCATCATAGATGTGGTGGGCTCCTACTTCTATGACAAAAAATCATGACAGAAAATGGGCTTTTCGTCCTGGGCGGGCCGGAGACGCAGCTGCATGACATTCTTTGGGCCGTCCATGACAGAAAAACCCGTGGTAGAAGCGAGGGGGAGGAAAATTTCGGGGAGTTGCCGGTTACGGTGGGAGGTTGGGGGCCGAGTGATGCGCGCTTCTCTCGTACACGTACGCGCGTGTGTGTGAGGCGTTGGCTCTAACCGAACCCGAGCGAGGCGTTGGGCTCTAACTGAACCCGAGCGATTGCAGTACAGGCTACGCGTTACTGAACCCGAGCAATCGATCGATGGCTGTTAACTGAACCCGATGGAGTGATTCCTTCGCTACTGCGGCTAACTGAAGCCGATCGATTGGACGAACAGTGAG
>NC_041383.1:523402119-523402756 GCF_002162155.2 Triticum dicoccoides
GTTTCGACCGTAGGAGGTCCATTTTGTCCATTTTGCGGTACGCCACACCCCTCCCGATCAATAGGACCCCCGTTTCGACCGTAGGAGGTCCGTTTCCTCCGTTTTGCGGTATGCCACACCCCTCCCTATCAACAGGACCCACGTTTCGACCGTAGGAGGTCCGTTTCCTTTGTTTTGTGATATGCCACACCCCTCCCGATCAACAGGACCCTGTTCCGAATGTAGGAGGTACGTTTCCTCCATTGTGCGGTACACTAGGCCTCGTTTCCATCACCTGTTCCGTCCGAGCCCTCCCGATGAACAGGAACACGCATTCCATTCCGACCCAGCCGGTTGGCTCCCAATGAACACGACGATGACGTTGTTTCTCCGTTCCGCCCCAGCCATGTACGTATGCGTGAGTAGGCGTTCGAGACCCTGCCCGTATGTACGTACGTGGCCGCATTTTCTTTCTTGCACCCTCGCCGCTGTACGTACGTGTACATGCTACGTGCACGCCTCTACTATGACACATGCACGCCTCTACTACGAGACGTGCGTGCCTCTACATCGACCAGTATGTACGTACACTTTCGCGACCAAAATGACAATGCTACGTACGCTTCGACCAGGTGGGTCCCGACAGTCAGGCACTTCC
>NC_041383.1:523403005-523416035 GCF_002162155.2 Triticum dicoccoides
ACCCCGACTCAATGCCACATCGATCTAGCATGTAACACCTCATATCACTTTGCGGCCTCACGCACAGTATCCCCACGGGTGTTGCCTTACCTATGCCCGGGACCGTTTGCGCCTTTTGGCACACGTATATGACAGTGTTGCTAGCATCCATATGATAAGGAGCCCGGGATGACATGGCTAGTCGTAAACCCAAAGTGGCACATACTTATAGGGACAGGCAACCATGACCCAGCATCGAACATGTCGGTCATCAGCGAGTGAATCCAGGCTGTACCACTGGGCTAACAGGACTCCGGTGAACCGGGCTGTAGCGGGCTAACAGGACTCCGGTATTCATCGCGTGACATTTCCCCGAAGGGACAGACACAGGAACGAAGAAGGACACATGCCGGCCAGCCTAAGTGTTCCGGAGCAGTAGCAAGCTACCATGGCTCAGTGGAAGCACTAGGAGACATTTCCCGGTAAGAGAGGCTACTAAGGATAAACAACTAGATAGTCAGATCCCACACATACCAAGCATTTCAATAACATACACACAATATGCTCGATATGTGCAAATACAACATGGCATCACAACATGACTCTACAACTCAAGTATTATATTCAATAGGCTCCGAGGAGCGAGATATTACAAACATGGGTCTCATGACCCAACAATGAGAGCATACAAGTCAAAGTACATGCAGAAGCTTAACATGTCTGAGTACACACATCTAGAAATGAAAAAGGCTGAGAAGCCTGACTATCAACTAGATCCTGCCGAGGGCACAAGATCGTAGCTGAGGTAACAAGCTAAACGTCGAAGTCCACATGGAACTACTAGCGAGACTGAAGTCTCTCTGCAAAAACATAAATTAAGCAACGTGAGTACAAATGTACCCAGCAAGACTTACATCAGAACTAACTACATATGCATCATTATCAACAAAGGGGATGGTGGGGTTTAACTGCAGCAAGCCAGCTTTGACTCGGTGGCTATCCTGAACTACGACTACAAGTAACTCTTTTGAGGTGGCACACACGAGTCCACATATTCACCATATCAATACACCACTATGGATCCGCTCCCGTCACCCTACGAGAACGCCATCCATAGCACTCACGCTTATCTTGTGTATTTTAGAGTATCCACTTTCACTTGTCTATGAACTGTACAGGCAACCCAGAAGTCCTTTACCGCGGACACGGCTATTCGAATAGATCATATTAACCCTGCGGGGGTGTACTTCTTCACACACGCTCTCACCACTTACCGCCGTTTACACGACATGTACTCGGCAACCTTCAAGCAGAAGCCCAGCGAGGGTGTCGGCCACGACCTGACTAACCACACAAGTCTCTCATCCAGGTTTATCGCCTATTCGGGTTCCATCCGCAAGGAGATCCGGCCGGGGTGTCGCTCATGGCCCCAAACGATGTGTGCAGGGTTCCCAAGCCCACCATCCGGGTGCCACTTGGTACACCGGGCCACTGTGCCTAGTCTATCCCAAGCCCACCTGTATCGGGTGCCACTTGTTAGACTACTAGCACTACCTACAAACACCAAAAACTAGTTGCAACTCCTGGACGGAGATCATGTTGATTAATAAGTCGAGAGAGTCAATTAAGGACCCCAATGTGTGGTAGTAGCTGTTCATGGATCACAAACACAGAACTCAGTTCCTGAGAACGGCTGGAGTGAGACAACCCACCATGTACTCCTACATGGCATCTCACCGCTACCTTTACCAAATCGTGTTCACACACTTAGCTCACACACAGTAGGACATGTTCACACACCTCCAATTCATCCCTGATGAATCAGACCTGACACAACTCTAAGCAATAGCAGGCATGACAAACAAACATGAATGAGTAGGCACATCAGGGCTCAAACAACTCCTACTCATGCTAGTGGGTTTCATCTATTTACTGTGGCAATGACAGGTCATGCAGAGGATAAAGGGGTTCAACTACCGCAGCAAATAACAGTTGTATCGTTGTTGTCCTAATGCAGTAAAATATAGCAGGAGCGAGAGAGTGGGATTGTATCAGAATGAACAAGGGGGTTTTGCTTGCCTGGCACTTCTGAAGATAGTATAGTTCTTCATCGGTGTCATCGAACTCATCGTCGGTACCACATCTACTGAGGGGAACAATTACCGGCAACAGAGAAAGAACACAATCAATGCAATGCAACAATATGATGCATGAGTGTGACATGGCAATATGCTATGGTTTGAGCTAATGCAACTAGTAATGGGTTAAATGAACTTGGTTTGAATCCAAGATTCAAATTCAAACTCCATATGTGAAGGTTTAAATGCCATTTATATGATTTGTGCTAAACAGCAGCTATAAGTTGTTCTAATATGCATGAAAATGGTACAGATGGATAGATTGGATTTTTCTGATCATTTTTCATATATAATTTATTTCATTTGGAGTTACGGTTGAATTTATATGAATTTTAGAAGATTTAGCTATTTTTTGGAATTTCTGGATTATTTTAAATACAGAAATTGTTTACTGCGTCAGCATGACAACAGCATTGCGTCAGCAGGTCAACCGTGGCTGACCAGGTCAAACCTGACGTGTGGGGTCCACACGTCAGTGACTCAGGAACTAATCCCGGTCAAAACTAGGGTTGACTGAGGTTTGACCGTGGCTAGGGCCCACTGTCAGTGGCTATTAGGGGAATTAGTGGTGATTAACGCCTAACCAAGCAACCACGTCAGCCAGCCGGAGTTTGGCCGGCGGCGACCTCAAAGCGCGGCGGTAACTCGCCGGAAAACTGCTACGGGGCTCGGTTTTGCGCGTGGTTTGCGTCTACGGATAGCTGAAGGTGCGCCGCATCCAACTGGGCGAGCGGCAGTGGCTGTGGTTGCCGGAGCTCGCTGGAAATGAGCTCGCGGCAGCGCCGGAGTTCGGACCTCAACGAGAATGGAGCTCCGGTGCACGGGGAAGCTAGGTTAGGGTCTCAGCAGACTCCTGACGATGCGAGGAGCACGAATATGTGCTCGGCCGTGACAGATGCTAGCTCAAACGATGAGGAGCTACGCGGCGGCAGCATGGAGCTCTCGACCACGACGGGGCTATGGCCTAGAGGTTGAGAGCAACCAGGGGAGGAGGGGGAACGACTCAGGGGCTCACCGCGAGTCCGTTGGGAGGGTTAGTGGGCTCGAAGATGTCTTGTCAGGGGAGAATCGACGACGGCGATCGACGGGGCCGAAGGTTGAAGAAGGCGGCTGTGTGGGCATTCAGGGGCGTCCGGCGGTGCGTGTGTCCTCGAGGAGGCGTAGACGACGGAGGTGGAGCTCCTGGACAGTTGGGGAGGCTAGGCGGTGGCTGTGGCCGCGGCAAACGGCGTTGGTGGCGATGGTGGCGTTCGGCCATGGCTGCGGGCAAGCGAGGGGGAGGGGGAGAGCCAGGAAAGAGGGGGGAAGGACAGAGGGGGGTCAGGGGGGTCTGCGTGGCATCGTCCAGGGTGTCGGGGAGAGATGCAGGCAGGCAGGAGGTGGCGTCGTCGGCCGCGCGTGTGCAGACACGTAGCTGCTTCTCCTGCTGGCAGGAGAAAGAAGACGGTGTTGCCCCTGTGGGCTGGGCCAGAACAAGAGTTGTGCCAGGCAGGTAAGTCAGGTAAGGTTCCTCTCTTTCTAATTCTGTTTCTGTTTTTCTATTCTTTTCTCTGTTTTGATTTAGTAATAAAATACCAAACCATTTTGTAAAATGCTGAAAATATTTGTGGGCACTTTTGAAATTATTTCCAACAGCCCTCAACTAGTTTCAGAATTATTGGAGCATTTAAAATATTTATAGGATTTAAATGCCCCAATTCAAATACAATATGAGTTAATTTAATAATCCAAATGTCATGGAAAAATGTGCAACATCTCTGGTTACTGTTTCCTGTATTTCCAAAAATGGTGAACATTTTTGAAGGCCATTTGGATTCGCTGAAAATATTTTTAGGTTGAACCTATTTAAATTCCATTTGGTACTAGGGTTTGGACATCCCCATTTCAAGTTTCTATCAAAGTTTAAACATGATGCACACATGAAATTAGCCTGGTGCAATGCCAGAAGCTAGGGATGTGATAGGGAATCATTTTTTTTGCCCGAATGCACTTCCTTGTGTGCGAAGATGTAGCTGGTGGGTCCCAGCAGTCAGGGGGCGAATCGTTTTTTTCGGACGCACTTCCTTGCATGCGAAGGTGTCGCTGGTGGGTCCCAGTGGTCAGGGGGGAGAATCGTTTTGTTTTTTTGCCCGGACGCACTTCCTTGCGTGCGAAGATGTAGCTGGTGGGTCCCAGCAGTCAGGGGGAAACGTTTTTTCGCGAAATACAGTGGCCCGTCCGGTGGGCCCCAGCTGTCAGGTGGAGAAATCATTATTTTCCGTGCAATAAGGAGGCACTTCCTTGCTGCGGTCGTGGACCCAGCTGTCAGCCTCTCCATGTACAGTCCACGTCCGATGGAAGTAGTTCCTTGACCACGTTGACCACGCCGCGCCGAGAGCACCAGGGCGGTGGACGATAGCGAGGTCTAGGAGACGACGGGCAGCTGGGGAAGACGCGACAGTGGAAGCCCGCGGGGAGAGGAGTACGAGGGTTCACTGGTTCGGCTGCGGAGTGAGGCTGCCGTCGCCGCAGGGCCTGGCCAGCGGTGGGAATAGTAGGGGGCGGTGAGGCCTCCGCGGCAGCACAGCCGGCCACGGGAGGAGCATGCGGCACGACCGGCACTGCTTTGGGTGGCTGGAGCACGAAGGCCAGAGGTTGAAGAAGCACTACGGCCGTTGGATGGACATCTTACGGTCACTGGAGCTAGAATCGTTCATATTGACTAAAGTTGACAAAGGCCCCCGTCCCAGTCAACTTAGTAGGCCCACAAGTCAGCCTCCCACCATGGTGGGTCCCAGCTAGCAAGGGGAGTATTCATTTTTTTGTGCGTAATAAGGAGGCACTTCCGGTGGGTCCGAGCTGACAGCGCGGGGAACATTTTTTTCACGAAATACGCTGGCCCATCCGGTGGGTCCCAGTAGTTAGGTGGAAAACGTTTTTTTCGCGAAATAAGGTGGCCCGTCCGGTGGGTCCCTGCTGTCAAGTGGAGGAATAATTATTTTGCGCGTAATAAGGACGCACTTCCTTGCGGCCGCCTGGACCCAGCTGTCAGCCTCTCCACGTACAGTACTCTTCCGATGGAAGTCGGTCATTGACCACGTTGACCACGCCGCGCCGAGAGCACCAGGGCGGTGGTATGGACGACAGCGAGGCCTAAGAAGGGGATGACGCAGAGCCGGGGAAGACGCAACAATGGTAGCCCGTGTGGAGAGGAGTACGAGGGTTCACTGGTTCGGCTGCGGCGTGAGGCTGCCGTTGCCGCAGAATAACAGGGGGTGTGGGTGAGTAGAGGGATACCCTGGGCCAGCGGTGGGAGTAGTAGGGGGTGGTGAGGCCTCCGCGGCATGACAGCCGTCCATGAGAGGCAGGAGCACGCGACACGACCGGTGCTGCTTTGGGCGGCTGGAGCAAGAAGACCAGAGGTTGAAGAAGCACTATGGCCGTTGGATGGACATCGTACGGTCACTGGAGCTAGAATCATTCATATTGACTAAGTTGACAAAGCCCTCCGTCCCCGTCAACTTAGTTGGCCCACAAGTCATCCTCCCACTATGGTTAGTCCCATCTAGCAGGGTGGGTATTCATTTTTTTGTGCGTAATAAGGAGGCACTTCCTTGCGTGTGAAGATATAGCTGGTGGGTCCGACATGTCAGCGGGGGGAACGTTTTTTCGTGAAATACAGAGGCCCTTCCGGTGGGTCCCAGCTGTCAGGTGGAGGAATCATTATTTTGCGCGTATAGTCCACGGCCGATGGATGTCGTTCGTTGACCATGTTGACCAGGCCGCGTCGAGAGCACCATGGCGGTGGATGATGACGAGGCCTAGGAAGGGAACGACACGGAGCCGGGGAAGACTCAGCAATGGTTGCCCACGCGGTGGGGAGTACAAGGGTTTACTGGTCCGGCTGCCGTCGCCGGAAAATAACAGGAGGTGTGGGTGAGTAGAGGAATGGCCTGGCCAACAATGAAGTAGGGTGGGGCGGTGCGGCCTGTGCGGCAGCACAGCCGGCCACAGGAGGCGGGAGCAGGCAGTCCCACCGGAGCTGGTTTGGGCGGCTGGAGCAAGAAGATTAGATATTGAAGAAGTAGCATGGCCATTGGATTAACATCCAACGGTCACTGCTGCTAGAATCGTTTGTGGACTAAGTTGACAAAGCCAAAGTACACGTCAACCTAGTAGACCCACAAGTCAGCCTCCAAATCTGTCCCAAACAGCATACAACCTGAAATTTCTAGCCAGATTCAAATTAATTTTAGATCTAAATATACCTTAATTTAAATTCAATGAAATTTTACCCGCACAAAAACAATGAAATTTAAAATATCAAAATCTGAAAGAAAACAGTATTTCGGAACTAATTGCATGTTTGCTGTATTTTTTTCATTTTACAGCCCATTTATTATTACTTATAGCCCATTTCTTATTACTTATAGCCCATTTCTTATTACTTATAGCCCATTTTCTGGGCAAAATGCATCCCTCCTCATCTTGAAAGATTTCTGGCCCAGCAAGGCGTAGAAAAGCAAGTAGGCCTATGTTGGTTATTCTGCAAAAAAACAAAATAGCCGGCTAGCCATTTTTTAGAAAGGAAAAAACAAACCGGGCCGGTCATGTGCTAAACATATGAAATAAAAGCCTGGGCTAGACGGGCCACGGGTCCCGCACAACCCAGTTGATACCCTTCTCCGTCCTAAAAAAACAAAATTGCTGCGCACGCTGCTGGGTCCCTACTGTCATCCTCACCATGTACAGTCATCTCCTTATTCCTCTCGGTTGTTGACCATGTTGACAACACCGGAGGGCGGCGCCGCGGCGAGCGAACCAAGGCGGAGGACGATGGTGAGGCCTCGAACGGGAACGAATAGGAGCCGGGGAAGATCACAACCAGTTGTGGGAGGCGGGAGAAGGCGGTCCCGCCGGCGCTGGTTTGGCTTTGGCGGCTCGAGGAAGAAGAGACTGAAGAAACGCGACAGACGTTGAATGTCAATCGAACGGTCAAGGTTGGCACATTCGTTTTTTGACTAAGCGGACACCAAGTAGCATACTTTTTTTATATATAGGAAGAAAACTGCGAGGAAAATGCGTTCATCTGCCGTCCTCCTCATAGGGAACGTTCTCCACATAAGTGACTAGCACCCTTGGTTTTCAACCGAGAGGTCTTGGGTTCGACTCCGAGGAACTCTCAATTTTGTCCTCCTTCCTTCCTCGCAAAAAACAGGGAAAGAAAATCAAAGACTTGGGAAGGCATACAAAACAAGCTAGTGTACCAGTAAAGAGACGTTGCCAAGTTTTAGAAAAAAGAAAGACGTGCTCTTGTAGCCGGTTCGAATCCAAACCTAGACTATGACTATATATGGTGCTATGCTACTCTGCAAGTAATGAAACTGACATATCCAACATTCGCTTCTCCTCTTCTCTACTTACTCTGCCTAGCATCAGAAGCTCTGGCCGCAGCAACCATGTCCGCTGGCTTCTCATCCACCTGCTCTTCAGCAGGCAACAACCAGATATGCACCAAGTCGCCACCCGTACCATCGTCTGTGGGTTTCATCACACCCACGCCGGCACATGCACCATAGCTGATTGCTCATCGCAACCCACTGCCGTTGTTGTGGTGCCACTGCTGCAAATCACGCAGAGTTATCCGTCGCGTCTCAACCACAATCCGCAACCCTGGCCGAGTCTTCTACAAATGCCTGAATCATGGGGTAATAATATGTTTAATTTTTGTTCTGCTGCTTTCAGTTGCTGATTTTTTTAATAATTTGGTTGATGATCTTCCAATTTGATTCGTGTAGAAAAGGGAAGATTCATGTGATTTGTATTTCTGGGAAGTTGCTGATGTGGGGGAATGCAACTATGCTGATTATTTGGTTAGCCGTGGAATCCCAATACCAGCAGGTTGGAGTGTTGGACAAGTAACTAAAGGAACGGCAGAAGAGGAAGATGCAGAGAAGAAGGTTAAAGATGCAGTTCCTCTGATCATGGCCAAGCAACAGCTACTAAACGGCCTTGACAGCAATGAGGAGATGAAAGAGCTTTTGAAGATAATGGGCAATATCGATGTGCTCTGTAGGATGATTGTCTCTTTATTTGCAGTGTATGTAGCACTCGTGATGTATTCAATGGCTACGACATGAGCACTTTGCTGAAACTAGTAATGAATGAAACCTGTGTAGCAGGCTGGGCGTAGTGTTGTGAACATCTAATGATTTCTATTAACAGAAATCAGGGGGTATCCCCTTTTGCTCATATAAATAAATAAATAAATAGCAGAGGCCCTGTCGGGTCAGCTTTGTTCTCATTCGAAGACGTCGAGCAAATTGCAGTCCAACAGCAAACTATGTCATCAAATTCAAGTTTCACAGCCAAATATGAGTACAACTAAACAACAATGTCATCATGTTTTAATTGTCATACAATCACCAAACACAAATCAGCATACATAACAAGTGACGTTCTCACAGCAAAATACTAAACAACATGTTCATCAGGTTTCAGTTGTCATAGCAAACACAATTTCACATAGTATATAAAAAACGTCTTCTGACAGGCAAATACGACAAAAGCAATGTAATCATCATCTGCAACAGCAGCGTCAACATATTCGCCATGTGTATCAATCTGAATCGTAATTCCCCACGGTGTCATCTTCTTCTTCGTCCTCAACGTCCTCAAACGTTGGCTTCTTATTGATCAACTCTTGTATGTCCACAGCACGACAGGCAATCTTTTCGCCGGCGTCATTGACGTGATGGTTCTCAAAGATATTAGGAACATCTATGTTATCTTGTACATCAGGAGCAGTGTAAGCATCATCTCGTTGTGCAACTTCATTAAACGAATTCCTCTACTCAAACCTTTGCAATAATCTCCAGTCATCGCTACGTGCAAATGTGTCTTCCAAGAAAAATATCTCTGTTGCTTGATTTGCCAAAATAAAAGGCTCGTTGGTCTGGTACGCCGTCTTGACATTGATGGATTAGAAATAATCATCAGCTCTGGGTTTTGCAATCCTGGAAAATAGGTTATACCAACGACAGCACAACAGAACCACACACCGATGATCCTTGAAACTAGAGATATATTGCAACTGAACAATGTCTGTTATGTTAGCATACATTTCAGTTGTCTCTTTGTCATACATATCCGTGCTCATGATGGCACTGTTTTGTGTCTTCCCGCCTTTGTCTCATGCAAGGGTGTTGTAGCGCACATCTCCAACAACGCAAGATTCGTAATGTCTTACCCAAGTATCAGGACCCATTGCTAGTGAGTAAAGGGCATCATCAACTGCTTGCCCATCCTCCCGCATCTTCTTAACCTATGGTTAGAAAGTAGACAAGCCGATCATCTTATGTACTCAATATATTAAAAAAACTGAGAGTGCACTTCAAAAGCTTACATGGTTCTTGAACCATTTTGCAAATCCTGCCATAACCAGTTTGTCAATGTTTCTTGGATCTTGCGGCAGTAACTCCTCTTTGTAGATGCTGCACAACAAAGTGATCGTGTCAAACATCTAAATATATAAGAATGTGCTGCAAGTATAGTAGATTATGATGTATAAGCTGCAGTACTGCACTTACTTGATATAAGGTAGTATCTCAGGATAGTTATTCAACACATACCAAACCATTTTGTCCAAATCTTTAGGTTTGTCCTCTTGTCGACTCTTCCCTGTAACTCGAATAGAATAATCGAAAACATTGAGCCCGGGATTTTCTTCACCCACCTCTTTGCTAAGCTGATCAACTGTTTCAATGTATTTTGAGCAGAATGTCAACGCTTCTGTAGCAATGTAGGCCTCTGTAATGGAACCCTCGGGTCTAGCTCTATTCCTAACATAGCCCTTGAAAGTGCCTAGCCGCCTTTCAATAGGGTACATCCAGCCATACTGTACTGGACCTCTAAGTAGTGCCTCATCAGGTAGATGAACAGCCAAATGCACCATCACATCAAAGAAGGCTGGAGGATATATCTTCTCAAGGTCGCATAGGATAGTTGGTATCTTGTCTCTAAGACGCTCCAAAGCATCTATCGTGATATTTCTACTGTAGAGTTCCCTGAAGAATTGTCCCAACTCTACAACTGCTCTGTATAAGTCAGGGCGAACCAATCCTCTAAGGATAACAGGTAAAACACTTTGAAGTAGGACATGGCAGTCATGAGTTTTGAACCCTTGTACCTTGTTTCCATCTGCACTGACTGTCCTTTCAGGGTTGGAAGCAAATCCATGTGGGAATCTCACACGTGAGAGGACCTCGCAGAATTCTTTTCTTTTTACCTTGTCCAAGACGTACATAGCTGGTGACATATCCCGTGGTTTACCTTCATCTTGCACCTGCAAATCCTTTCTGATACCCAGGTGTGTCAAATCAATCCTAAATTTTAAGGTATCTTTCGTCTTGCCTCAATGTTAAGAAGTGTGCCGATAATGTTGTCACATATATTTTTCTCGATGTGCATCACATCAAGATTATGCCGTAGATCGAAATCTTTCCAATACTCCAAGTCCCAGAAACTGGACCTGCGGGTAAACAATAATGTCTCTTCTACCGTGCCATGTTTCCTTTTCCCGCTACCATTACCAGGATGGTTTCCTGGTGTAATATGCCTGACCTTCTCTAATTCCACTTGCAACTCATCGGCGGTGAGCCTCTTTGGCGCATCACGGTTTTCATGCTTTGCATTGAACACATGTCTTTGATATTTTATAGGATGCAGCTTGTCCTTGGCAAGGAAACGATGCTGTCCAATGTAACAGATCTTGCTAAGTATTGCGTATGACAGCGGATTCCTGTCACAGCGAACACATGCATTGTAACCATGTGTCGTTCGCCCTGACATAGTGCCCAAAGCCAGATAATCATGGATGCACCAAATTACAACAGCACACAGAAAGAAATCAGCTGGTGGGCTGCTATATAGGTCTCGAGTGAGAACACCCTTCCATAGTTGTTGAAGTTCCTCCACAAGAGGCTCCATGAACAAATCAAAATCCTTTCCAGGACTTTTTGGACCTGGGATGAGCAAGGCCATCATGTAGTTTGATTCTTTGGTGTAGACATTTGGAGGCATGTTGTAAGGGATAACAAGCACTGGCCACATGCTATATGTGGCGCTCTGGTGTCCAAATGGGTTAAATCCATCTAAAGCTAAGCCAAGTCTAATGTTTCTCGGGTCAGCAGCAAACTCTTTGTGTTTATCATTGAAGCTTTTCCACTCACTACCATGAGATGGATGGCTCATTACATTCTGATCTCTGTACTCCTGGTTCCTAGAATGCCACAGTACATCCTCTCTTGTTTCAGCATCATGAAACAACCTCTGCAATCTTGGTGTAATTGGAAAATGTCTCAGAACATTCTGAGAAACCCTCTTCACAACATCGCCATCTTTCCATCTTGATGATTTGCATTTCGGGCATTCACTTAAGTTGGCATAATCCTTCCGAAACAGAACACAATTATTCTTACAAGCATGGATCATATCATATCCAATTCCAACTGCACGAAGGAAATTCTTCATTTTACTGTAGGTGTGTGGCAGCTCAGACGCATCTGGGAAAGATTTGCGGAAAGCAGCCAACATCGCATCGAATAATTTGTTGGTCATCTGCTCAGATGTCTTCACCTGAAGAAAGGTGACCATAGCTGAGAATAACGATAGCTTATTTCCTGGGGTGACAGCAACGTTGCATTGTTCCAACATGCGGGCCCACCGTTTTTCTTCTACAGGTGAAAGTTCACGGAATGCACGAGCATTTCGTAGCATTGTTTCAATGTTGGTCAAACTCACTGGCTTCGCCACCATCACCTCCTCCTCCTCTTCCACCTGAGCATCAGGCAGATCAAGATGGTGATCTGCTACTTCCACGTAGTCAATAACATTGACGTTCACAGCTTCACCATGATGAACCCACCTAGTATATGTGACCGACATCCCATAAAAGTGTAGATGATTTTGCACAGTTGACTGGGGTCTTGTAACTGAATTCATACAACTGCTACACGGGCAGAGCACATCTGATTTCGGACCACCGTACTCAGCTCTGATAAAGTTCTTGAAGTTTTCAACCCCCTCGACATATGCAGCGGAGAATCTTCGAGCAGAAGTTATCCAAGTCATGTCCATCTGTTAGACATACAAATTAGTTCTTCTATTAGATATTATAGGAAAAACATATATGCTTTTTTATGAAGTCCAGAAAAAAATACCTAGGTCGATGTCTAAAGCTATGGCAAGATATTTGGACGAGCAGATCTAAGTAACAAAATATGTGTAAAGCTAATTCAGCAAACAGATTTGAGTGCTAAATTATGGCAGGCTGTTTCAGCAGTCAATGAGGCCGAGCACCCAGCCATCAAACTATCGAAGGCTATCACAGCAACAAAGATCGAGTATAAAACAGTGTAGAGCTATTTCACCTAACAGATTGGCTACTAGACCATGTCAATCTATGTCACAATAAATATATGGTAGGATATTTTAGCAACTAATCGGCCTTGGCATGCCATCTCAGCAAACTACTTCGGCAAGGAAGCTTGAGTGCAGAACAGGGCAAGGAAGCTTCTTAAGCAGAGCATATTGACAGTAAACTACTTCGGCAAACATTGAGATTAACAGCGTCTATCAGCTAACATTCAGCGCTACACCGACATGAACGGGGCCTCAGTCTAGAATGCGCGTACCATGGGAGAAGCTGACCGCCATGCGTCTCCACACGACCGTCGCCAGCGGTGGTGGCGCTGACCACCGTGCGCCTCCACAAGAACGTAGCCAGAGGTGGCGGTGCGGCTAGAGGACGGTAGTCTACGAGAGCATATTGTGGGAGCGAGAGGATCGCGGTGCGTCCCCTCGACGAACCGCGGCGGGGAGGGCGGCTTTGGCGGAGCGAATGGAGTGGAGTTGGGACGGGGGGAGGGGGGTTT